>NW_006433879.1:2123428-2141588 GCF_000325575.1 Pteropus alecto | reverse complement strand
AAAGGTTGAAATATCTTTCTTTCTCTTCTCCCTTCTCCTTCTATAAAGTTTGGCTTGATCTTGAAGATTCTTACTCATCAATTGCATTCCTGAACCCTTTTGTTATCTTTGGTTTCAGCCCTGAGAATAAATCTGTTGGTCACACTCTTTAATCAGGTACTTCCAGAGAAAGGATCTGACCGCAGCAATGACAGGAACCAGACTTCAAATGGTTTTCCAGGAACTGAGGAAAATCAAGGTTTTTTTCCTGCAGTTTCTCTAGGATGTGGGTTATAGAGCTACAGCTGTGCGAGGAGAAATTCCAGAACTTTCTCTAGGACTGGTGGGAAGGACTGTTTTTTTCACATGCAGAGGCTTTCACACGTTGCTTTCCATGTGAGCCCAGCTCACCTTATCAGAGACTCTGTGGCATTGCTCATTTGGGTGGGTTATTGTAAGGAAAGATATACAGGAAGAAAATGAAACTCTTTATTTTTATTTCCCCCCCGTGGGCAATGGCAAGATATGTTGACTTTAGAACCTTTATTTCATCCATGAGAATTGCCTTTTCCTTTCAGAAGAGTCCCACCTCCTCAGCTACTGCCCTAAGTACTATTCACTTCCCAATGACCTCAGTCCAAAGGTGTCCTGGGGCATCAGCATGTCTATTTGCCCTGTCCCTAGTCACCGTCAATGAAGCATTAAACAGCACACAGCAGGAACTGCTCCCTGTGTCCCAGCCTGCCTTCCAGTGTATGAAGCTCAAATGAGCCCAGCATCCTGCTGCCCAAAGAGAGAACTAGCATAGTTGTCCAGAACAGGTAGAACATGAATCCAGGTCATACCTAGGCTTAGCTACATAAAGTTTAAAAGAAAAGCCTGTGTCCTGCAACAGTGTAAACAACTCAAGAGTTGTATTCAAGATAAAAATTGAAAAGAGAAACCACAGGAGAGCTACCACTCTTTGTGTGGCCGGTGCCCTCCTCACAAACTTCAGCCATTCCTGGCCTCTACTGCATACTTCACAGAGACTTGCTTCTGCCCAGAAACTCCCTCTAAATCACAATGAATTCCCAGGCTTCATCTGCAGGTAGCATCACAGGTCAGGACCTGATGGAGTCGCCGGCCTCTGGTTTCTGAAAGCAGTCTCTCTGGATCTCTTTCATGCCATATTGTATTCTCTTTTCCATGTTCTACTACTTTAATTTCACTATTTTTCTTTTTTAAAGTTCTGCTATCTGTTAGCAACTTTCACATATATTATTAATGTCCTTCCTGACAACCCTGAATGGGATTTTTAAAATTTTATTTGACTATGTTTAGACAAAGCTTAGTTTGTGGGAGTCACGAAATACATATGCAGAAATAAATGAGAGGCTCAGCACACCAGAATCTGTGTCCAGGCTTCATCTTTGACCATCCCAGGCCACCACAGAGGTCTCCTTTAAGGAGAAATGACACTCAAGCACATATTAAGACTTTTCTGGCGGTCATCATTGGATAGAGCAGAGCCCGAGTCTTGGATTAGAAATACAATAAAGGAAACTTTAAAGACTCCTGAAGGAAGTGGACTATAAAACAATTCTGTTTTGCCCAAAATTACTGTATTGAGTTTCTACTGAACAACTTAGTGAGTTATTACAATTTAAAAAAAAACAACCAAAAAAACAACTAATACTCATTCTAAAGTCACAGAAACAAACTTTTGTTCTCTTGGCTTGTTTTGCACTGTATTCCTTTAACCAATCTAATAGGTTATATTTGTTTTAATTTAAAAAGCCATTAGTCATTTATATGGAAAATAGTGCTAAATAAGAATGATATTTGACTTTCAGTCTGCTGAGCTTAGCTGTGAAATTCATATCTCTTCTATAACAAGTATTGAAAGGTAGGAAAAATCAATTTAATAGACATTAACTAATTGCACATGTATGTCAATGCTTGCATAAATGATGAGTTATAGATGAGCAGTAAGCGTGGTTGCGTGATGGACAGGTAACATTCAGGGTGCTCTACAGATGTATTTCCACTGAGTTAAGCTAACAATTTTCTTTCTGTGAATTTTTAAAGGAACCAATTCCAAATCTTCCAGCTCTGGAGAGAGTGGTATCTTTTAAATTTTTTTCCAACTCATTGACTTTTCTAGCTGTTTCAGTTTCTGCTTGTTCTTTCAAGATTCAATTGCTTTCAGGTCTTCTTTAAGTTCTTGAATTTTTTGTCTGTTTTAGTGACTCCAGATGTTAATGGAAACATAATATTTCGTGGTGTGCTCTGTGGGGCAGGGGTAGGTGCTAAATTTTGGTTCTTGTCACTTATTATTTCCCGCTTTGCAGCTTTCTTAGCCTCACATTTCCTTTGATTTTTAGGCGCTGCTTTCGATAATGGCTTATCATTTCCTGTTTATGATTTCTTATTCTGGGATAGTTTTTCCTCTGGCAGCTTGGAATTGGTGACTAGTTTATTTTTTACAGGTGGTAGTTTACTAACCCTTGGAAATTTAGGTTATTGGATACGTCACTTGGAACTGCTTGGTAAGCTATTTTTGCTGGAAATAGTTCATACAAAAATGGTTGCTGGGACGGAGCTGGCATAATGCCAAAGTTCATACTCGATATTAATGTACAACCTGGGAACATGCATGGTAGTTAAAATGTGTTCCCCATCTGGGCACCAAGCAAAAGATGTAGGATCAGAGGCTACGGCTTCAGAAATAGATTTGTATTTTTTAACAGCCCTTGATTTCATCTGTCCCTCAGATTTCTAAATCTATCTAGCATTAATATATGGCCATGAGGACTAAATAAGCTGCATTTAGAACACAGGGTCACATTTCAGGTTGAAATTGTTGCTTTAGCAGGCACGAAACAATGAATAGCATAAAACTCAGTAAAACTAGAATTCCAAATTACATCATAAATAGGGCTATGTTTTGGAAATTGAATGGATTAGAGCACTTTATCTATTTGTTGCAAACTAATGTATCATTTAGTTCCTGTAATAGGAAGTTTCTGTCTTGTCAAATCTCTTTTAGCTATTATATTGCAGCAGTAGCTTTTTTATTTGATAGCATCACAACCTTATTAACCTTAGAGGAGTGGCTGTTGCCTAAAGTGGCTACATGAGGTCCGTTAAAATTGAGGTACAGATAAAAACTAACAAATGAAAGTGCACTCTTATGTTTTGGAACATAGAGAGTCCCCTGTGTCCAAGTGATAACACAGTAATTAAATTTTTGGAAATGAAAGTTACTTACAATCTTACTAAAATTGTCTTTAAAGAGGTGAACTTCATTGCTAACATTTCAGACACAAATAGTTTCATTATCTGACCAAGATAGATATAAATTTTACATTTTTTGATGAAAGACTTCAAGCATATCCCAGTATTCATGTCATAGAACTATAGGTTGAGTCTCCCAGGGGTGCAAACAAGGTCCTGCTCTTACTAAAGATATAGATTTTGTAATATTTCTGAAATTGCCTTGGAAACACTGTGCTTTGTGTAAAATATGCTGGTCCAGTCACTATGGAGTCCTTCTGACCCTCAAATGGGTTCATACACTGGCTCTGGGATCTTGGAAACGCTTCCCCAGCAGAGTGTGGGCTCCATGAGGTAAGGGAGCTTGCTGGTCTCACTCATTACTGATGTACAGCCTGTAGCACAGAGCCTGGCGCATAGTAAGTGCTCAATATACACTTGTTAAATAAACTAACTTTTGTCCCTTCTTTAGCTCTTAGAATCCAATGTGCTTAGTAAATAGCTATTGAATGAAGGATAAATAAATAAATGAATCAATGCATATTTCCATTGTTAATCCTAATGTGAATGCTCCCCAAGCATGGTATATCAGCACCCGACCACAAGAACACCTCTTCCCCATCTTTCCTCCTGGTCCTATTCATGCAGCAGTATTGTTTACAACCAGGTTTCTTTTGATCAATTCCAAAACAAGAATGAATCATGTGTAGGTGGAAGACATCATGACTGTGAAATCCTGAAATACCTTCCAGCTTGACTTTTTCACTGGAAAAGAAAAGGCTGTGAATGGTGAGCCCTGAATGAGAGAAAAAGTTCTGATTTTCCTTTTCTATGGTTTAGATTGAAACAAAAGTGAGTCCCTGATCTGATCTTACCTCTAATTAGGTCTCCTACTCCTGTGAAAATGCAAAAGGGGAGGCCATACCCGGAAGGGCACAGTAGTTGCAGAACTTTGTGAATCAGTGGGTCTCAGGCCAACCAGAGTCTAGGGCCAGAGTTGCCTAGAAGCTTATCAAGTGGTCAACCAGGCAAGGTACGAGTGGCAATGGAAATGGTTGGATGAATTTGCCTGTCATCTTTCCTTATAGCAGCTTGTCTCTAACCCTGACCATCCTTTTGGAGAATGCTTCTCCTAAGACTGACTGTAAAGTGGGACATGTCCTTCCAGATCTGACTCCCACCCAAAGATGAACCTGGATGAGAAACAAAGGATGGTCTCCTGACTGTTCAGAGTCCCCTCTTCCCACTGCTGGGCCCTGACCCTGGAAGGAGCCCTATGGGCACACCAGGAAGAGCAGCTATTCAAAATCCTGTGTCCAAGTGCTCTGTCCAATTAGTAAGCAAGGTTCCTCCACAGGAACCTTCCCTCATGTGCCCATCCTGTATGAGAGGGGGGCCCTCTGTTTCCATTAGGGATCAGAGACCTGGTTTGTGTCCTGAAGCTGCTTCACACATTCATGCTTTTAACCTCTTTGTTGTAACTAATTGCTAGTGAAAAACTTGGCACACTCCACATCTCCATCTGAGTAACTCATTTGTTCTAAATTTTGAGACCGTCTGAAAAATTAAGACAGTGTTAAAATGCGTGCGTGCTTGTGTGTGTGTGTGTGTGTGTGTGTGTAAGAGCAGATTGGAAAATCCCTTTCCCATGGCTATTTAAAACTCTTCCCAGGCACTAAAAGCATAATGGCCATATCTCTTATCCATTCAAAAAAGTGCTGAGTACAGCACTTCCTTATGTACTTTCTTGCTCTTAAGTGCTCATTGTTTGGATTTCTCCTTTGATAACTTTATTTAAAAATTGAATTTATTGGAATCTCACACTTGTTTTTGCTTTTTCTTCTGGCCAAGGGGCTGCACCTCTGAGCTGCTTCTCCCTTTTTGTGAAGCTGGACCAGGATGGCACTGTTCTCAGTGGTAGTGTAGGGCTATGGTCAAGGGTAAAGTGGAGAGTGATTAGGCCACCCAAATACAATTCTCTAGAAGACCCTAATACCACAAAAGTAATGTCATTAGGGCCATGCAAAGTCTTGTACCTTCTGTCACCTGGCTGTCTCTTCCACTTTGTCCTTGCGACTTGGCAGAAGCTTGGCACTCAGAGGGCATTCTGTAAATGCTTGTTGAATGAACGTTCCCACCTCTAACCTCTGTTTTTCCTGCTACTCAAGTTCTTAAGACTCTTCAGTTATATTATGATCTTTCATGGGTCTGAATCTTTGACCAAGCCCTTCTATCTTTCCATCTTGCTTTAAGAATGCACACTTTTCAGGTCCACAATGGTAATTTGGGTCCATGTATTTTTCTGTGAAATGAAGAAATTGAAAAAGTCTGCAAAGGGGTTAGAAGACTGAAAATGGTGCCATAAATAGTCCTGATACTAAAGAAAGTTTTGGATAAGAAGTTTATGACATTGGGACTAGGAATTTCTAGAATTCAGGCCTGAGAGGGAAGGACTGACTTCCCCCAAGAGCCTCTAAGCCATCCAGCTTAGAATGCAGAGCTGGAAGCAATGGTGCCATGCAGAAAGTAGGCTTGGAGGGAAGGACTATGAGGACCTCACTGAGCTCTGTGTAGCTTCCCTTTGCTTATTCTATGTGTGGAGGAGAATGAAGATGTGCCTGTAAGCTCAGAGCCTGAGTGGGCTGGGGCCCAGGGAAACTTGGCTAACTTTGGATTGCACAATAAACCAGGAAAGACCATCCTAACAGCTTGGCCCTGCAGTGAACTCCTAATTTTCCTGGCAGGTGAGGCAGAATAAGCTAAGTCTAAATCTATGCAGAAAGGAGGATGATCAAAAATAACTATTAAGTGAAAAATGATTAAAATTATATGTATATATATACATAACACCTACACATAGATACACACTTTTGGGAGAATAATTACCACTACACTCATACAGGGTTCAGACTTTTAAATAGACCTTCTCTTACAAATGCTATGTTATTCCTCATCCCATATGACAGTCTGGTTTCTTATGACTGAACAGTGGCTGATTCAGGTTGCCTGGTGTTCCATGCTCTGGGAGTCAGCCCCTAGACCCTGTCAGCACACTCCATATCCCCATTTTCTTTTTAGTGCAGCTCCATTTCTGCTCTGCAGCCAATCTGCTTGCTAGGTTGACTGGTCTCACAAAAGAATCAACAGATCCTTTGTAGGATATTTACATTCCACTGAGCATAGTTTAATGTGAAAATCATTGATTGACAACCAACTTTACAGGAATATATTGATTGTGTCACTGGAGATCTTAAGGACTTTCTTCTTAGGGGCCTGCAGAAAGACACTTGGATTTTCTTTTAAGGTTAAAAGGAATCCTATCTCAACTATGCGACCCTGGCTTCTTTTGGCCTCTGCATAACCCTTGGGCAGTACTGGGATGGGAAGGCAATGATTCCTCCTGGTTCTGGGGCACAGAGGATATTAGACTCTGAGGACTCAGACAGAGGTTCCAGCAATACCCTAAGGGAATGACATCTGGCTTGCAATTGTCTGACTCAGTTGCAGACCCGGCTTGACTTCAAGGAATTTAGAAAATGTAGCATGAATGCCTCTGATGTGGCCCCAGATGTGAATAAATAAAAAAGTATCATTTCTCAGAGACAATTCTCAATGGCAAGTTCAGTGTCACTCAGGTGTCTCCAACAAAAATGTGTGCTTACCTGTCCATAGAACATCCCTCACCATCCAGTGACTATAGGACAATTGTAGGCATCATTTCTTGAGAGACTTTAGGGGACCAGGAACTACTGCCCAGAGAGTGACCCTGGTTCTGCTTTCCATAAAGAAAATAGTAAGCATCATCCGAACTTACACTATCCTAGGATAATCACCATTAATATTCTAGAACCAATCTTTCATGTCTATTTTTAAGAATATACATATATATGTGTGTGTGTGTGTATACATCCATATGTATATATGTGTGTATACATACATATGTATATGTATGTATACACACATATATATATGTATACACACACACATATACAGATCTAGAGAGAAAGGTATACATATATATATACTCGCATGTGTATATGTGTGTGTGCAAACATATACCTTATGATTTCTTATAAATTGTTCATCTTCACAGCCACTCTGTGAGATGGTTAAAAAGAGCAAATTTAAGCTAAGAGAGTTTAAGTGACTTGTGCAGGCCATAAAACCACACTTTTTCCTATAGTTCTGCAGCTCCCTTTAACCTGTGGACAAAGGTCCTCAGGTAATTGGAAATAAGGAAAATTGTAAACATTGACAGGAGATTAAGAAGACACACTTGGTTCTATTGCGACCACATTCAACTTGATTATGACTGGTTATTTTAATACCACCATCTTTGTTTATGTATTCTTTCTAAATTTTTGTTTAATCTTTTATTTTTCATTTTACTTAATTAGGTGTATAATGTATTAATCACTTTAAAAACCTATAGATTTGTTGTATAAAAAATAAGTATACTCAGGGTTGAACTTCAAACATTGTAGATTAGCTAAAGTGTTCCTCAACTATCAGTTTCAAGTCAAGCTTCCTCTACAGAGATAATCATTAGAGTTTTCTGTGTTCTTTTCACACCTTTTCATATAGGTACAGAATGTTATTTTGTGGTTAGTTTAAGTATTTTTTTTTTTAGTTCACCTTTCAAAAGCCAAACTTTGTCCTTGTATACAGTTTTAATTGTAGAATATAGATATCGATATGAAAGAATCTCCTTTCTATTGAATTAAAAGTAATCTTCGATATGTAATTTTCTCAGACTAGGGATAGAGATGACTTTTTAATTTTTCAAATGAATATTTTAATCACCTTTTGATTATATCTGACTTTATTGAATAATGATTATAAACACAACTTGTGCAGTTTCTACTTCTGGAAGTTGAGATTTTCTTTGTGATTAATTGCATTGTTTGCTTTTGTAAATATTTCATGAAGACAAGAAAACATTCTTTGCAGGACTGTAGCAGACACCTTTCTATGTACTCATGAACTCAAGTCCCTGATTGTATTATTATAGTCTTCTATATCTGAACTGAAGGAAATATAACAAAATCTTCTGCTCTGATTCAGTTGCTTTTTAGAGGTTTTAAAAACATTTCCATAAAGTTTTATTTTATTTATTTATTTTACTCCTGGGTTGCTTGGTATAAAAAGATTAATGACTATTACATATTTTATGGATCATATGTTTTGTTATTGGTGGTATTAACATTGTCTCAATTTAAATTTTTTGCCCTTGAGTTCCACTTTATGTGATTTTCATATTCTATTTCTTTTTTTATAGTTTGCTTATTATATTTTAGTCCATCCCTCATTTTCAGCCAGTCATTATGTGTTATCTTTTTGCATTTTCAACTTTTAATTTAGAAATAATGATAAATTCACTGGAAGTTGCAAAAATAACACAGTGAGATTCTCTGTACCCTTCATCGAGTTTCCCATATAGTTACATCTCATCTAATCGGGATCAGGAAATAGATATTGGTGCAACATGTACGTGTACTGCTATGTCGTTTTATCAGAGGTATAGATCGTGTAACCATCAGAATATTCAAGATACAGAATTGGTTCATCATCACAAGCATCACCCTTATACTGAACCTTTATAGCCATCTCTACTCCTTTCTGCATCACCAACCTTAATAACTGGCACCACTAATTTGTTTTCCATTTTTATAATTTTGTTATTTCAAAAATGTTGTATACATAGAATCATACAGTGTTTGACTTTTTTGAATTGGCTTTTTTTTTTTTACAGTGCCCTGAGATCCATCTGATTGTGTGTGTATTAATAGTTTGTTTGTTTGTTTGTTTGTTTATTTATTTATTTATTTATTTATTTATTTATTTGCTGGGTGGTATCCCATGGTATGGGTGTTTCACAGTTTAACTATTCACCAGTTGAAGGACATTTGAGTTGTTTCTAATCTTTGACTATTACAAATGAGATGGCTCAGAACAATCAAATAGGTTTTCCTGTTGATAGAAGTTTTCATTTCATTGAAATAAGTGACTGAGAGTGCAATTGTAGTTTATGTGGTAAAAGAATGTTCATTTATTTATTTATTTATTTTTGAACCTACTAAATTATTTTCTAGAATGGTTGTAACATTTTAAGTGTCCACTAACAATTATGAGAGAGATAGTTTCTCCATATCCTTGCTACCTTTTAGTATTGTTACTATTATTTATTTTAGCTATCTTCATAGGCGTGCAGTATATTTCATTATGGTATTAATTTGAATTTCCTTAGTGGCTAGTAATGCTGAATACCTTTTCATGTGCTTGTTTGACACCATATATCTTCTTTGATAAAATATCTTGTCTTTTCTCATTTGCTAATTGGAATGTTTTTTTTTTTTTTTATATTACCGTTTGAGTTTTGAGAGTTTTTTATAAATTCTAGATGTGAGGCCTTTGTCAAATATGTGGTTTGAAAATATTTTTTCCAAGTTTGTTGCTTGTCTTTTCATCCTCTTAACAGGATCTTTCACAAAGCAAAGGGATTTAATTTTAATGAAGTCCAATTTATTGATTTTTAAAAAGCAGATTGTGCTTTTGGTGTCATGTCTAAGAACTCTTCGCCGAGCTCTAGGAGCTAAGTTTTTAATTCCATCTTCTAAAAGTTTTGTAGTTTTACATTTAAATTTATAATGCACTTTGAGTTAATTTTGTATAAGGTATGAGGTTTAAGTTGAGGTTAACTTTTTAACCTATGAATGCCCAATTGCTTCAATGCCATTTATTGCACAGACTATCCTTCCACTGAAATGTTTTTCAATTTGTAAAAAATGTGTTGGCTGTACCTTTATGAATCTATTTTTTGGCTTTTTTATACTGTTCCATTGATATGTGTCTATCTCTCTGAAAATATAATAGAGTTTTAAGCAATACAGCTGTATCAGAAGTAGAATAATTTCTCCCACTTGATTCTTATTTTTTAAAATTACTTTAGTTATTCTAGTTTCTTTGCATTTTATGTAAACTTTTAAATATGTTTGTCTATATCTACGAAAATTCTTACTGGAATTTTGATAAGAATTTCATGAACCTTGTTTATCAATTTGGGGAGAATTGACATCTTTACTATGTTGATTCTTTCAATCTATAAACATAGTTTGTCTCTCCATTTATTTAGATCATATTTTTTTAAATTAATGTTTTATAGTTTCAACATGCAAGTCCTATAAATTATTTGTTAGATTTCCATCTAACTATTTCATTTTGGAAAGAGCTATTGTAAATTACATTATATTTGTAATTTTGGTTTCTGTGTGTTCATTGCTAGCATATAGAAATATGATTAGCTTTTGTGTGTTGATCCTGTGAACTCATTTATTCTCTAATTATGTTTTGTTTTGTTTGACCCATAGATTATTTAGAAGTGCTTTGTTTAATTTCCAAGTGTTTGGAGATTTTTCTATTATCATTCTTTTATTAAATATTAGTTTGACTTCACTGGAATCAGAGAATAATCTCTGCAAAATTTAAATTCTTTTAATTTGTTTGTTAAGTTTGTTTTATAGGTCAAGATATGGTCATCTCAGTATATGTTCTGCAATTTTTTTCTTTCATCTTACAAACCCAACCTTTATTTATTTTTTATTAATTATTAATTATTTAATTATTAATTATTTTTAGTTGGAATGACATTAGTTAATAAAATTATCCAGGTTTCAAATATACAATTTAATAATATGTCATATGTATATTGAATTGTGTGTTCAACAACTAAAATTAAATTCTCTTCCATCACCATTTATTTGACCTTCTTTATTCTTATCTACCTCCCCATTCCCTCTGGTAATCACTAAACTGTTATCTGTGTCTGTGAGTCTTTGTTTATCTTGTTCATTTATTGTATTCAGTTTTACATCTCACAAAAAAGTGAAATCATATGGTTCTCAATTTTTTCTGTTTTTATTTTGCTTAGCATGATAATGTCAAGATCCATCCATGTTGTTGCAAATGGCAGTATTTCATCTTTTCTTATGGCTGAGTAATATTCCATTATATATATGTACCACCTCTTTTTTATCCAATTATCTATCGGAGTACACTTTGGTTGTTTCCATGTCTTGACCACTGTGAAGAATGCTGCTATGAACATCAGGGGGCATATATCTTTATGAGTAAGTGTTTTCAAAATTTGAGGTAGATATCCAGAAGAGGGATTTTTAAGTTATATGGTAGTTCTATTCTTAATTTTTTGAGGAATCTTCATACTGTTTTCATAGTGGTTGTACAAATTGGCATTACTGCCAGCAGTGAATAAGGGTTCTTTTTCCTCACAACCTCTCCAGCACTTGTTATTACTTGTCCTATTGATGATATCCATTCTAACAAATGTGAGGTGGTATCTCATTGTGGTTTTGATTTAGATTTTCCTAGTAGCTAGTGAAGTTGAGCATGTTTTCATATGTCTGTTGGCCATTTGTATGTCTTCTTGGAAGAAGTGTCTGTTCAGGTCCTTTGCCCATTATTTAATTGAATTTTTTTTTTTTTATTGTTGAGTTGTATGAGTTCTTTATATATTTTAGATATTAGCTCCTTATGGGGGCATTGATCCATTCTAACAAATGTGAGGTGGTATCTCATTGTGGTTTTGATTTAGATTTTCCTAGTAGCTAGTGAAGTTGAGCATGTTTTCATATGTCTGTTGGCCATTTGTATGTCTTCTTGGAAGAAGTGTCTGTTCAGGTCCTTTGCCCATTATTTAATTGAATTTTTTTTTTTTTTTTGTTGAGTTGTATGAGTTCTTTATATATTTTAGATATTAGCTCCTTATAGGGGGCATTGTTTTCAGATATCTACTCGCATTCAGATGGTTGCCTTTTTATCTTGTTGATGGTTTCTGTTGCTGTGCAGAGCTTTTTAATTTGATGCAGTCCCATTCATTTATTTTTGATTTTACTTCCCTTCCCTTCAAGGTCAAATTCATAAAATCCTAAGTCCAAGGTCCATGAGTTTAGTATTTATGCTTTTTTCTATGTAATTTATTGTTTCAGGTCTTATATTCATGTTCTTGATCCATTTGAAGGTAATTTTGGTGTTTGGTGATAGACAACAGTCTAGTTTCATTCTTTTGCAAGTGGCTTTCCAGTTTTCTCAGCAACATTTATTGAAGAGGCTTTCTTTTCTCCATTATATGTTTTTGGCTCCTTTGTTGAAAATTATTTACCCATTTAAATTAAGGTTTACTTCTGGACTCTTAATTCTGTTCCACTGGTCTGTGTGTCTGTTTTTCTGCCAGTACCATGTTGTTTTGATTATTGTCACTTTGTAGTATAATTTGAAGTCAGTCAGAATGATACCTCCAGCGTTGTTCTTTTTTTTTTTTTTTCAGGATTGCTTTGGCTATTCAAGGTCTCTTGTGCTTCCATACAAATCTGAGGATTCTTGGTTCTACTTCTTAAAAAAGTTCCAATGAGATTTTGATGGAGATTGCATTAAATTTGTATACTGCCTTAGGAATGTTGATTTTTCCAATACAAGAACAAAGAATATCTTTCTATCTTTTTGTATCTTCTTCAGCTTTTTAAAATATTGTCTTATAGTTTTCAGGGTATAGATCTTTCACATTTTTTTTGTTGTTGTTGTTAAATTTGTTCCTAGGTATTTTATTCTTTTTGTTACAATTGCAAATGGATTTTTTTTTCATTTCTTTTTCTGACACTTCATTATAAGCATATATGAATGCTATGGATTTTCAAAAATTGATTTTTATCCTGAAACTTTATTGTATTTGTTTATTATTTCTAGTAGATTTTAAATGGAGTCTTTAGGGTCTTCTATATAGAGAATTATGTCATCTGCAAATAGTGACAGTTTGACTTCTTAATTCCCTATTGGGATGTCTTTTATTTCTTTGTCTTGCCTGATTGCGCTTGCTAAGACTCCAAAATTATATTGGATAATAGTGGTGATAGAAAACAGCTTTGTCTCTTTCTTGATCTTAGAGAAAAATTTTTTAGTTTTCCACTGTTAAGTACAATGTTAGCTGAGGGTTTGTCATATATGGCCTTTATTATGTTGAGGTGTTTTCCTTCTATACCTATTTTACATTTTAAATGGATTCTGTATCTTATCGAAGGCTTTTTCAGCATCTATTGATATGATCATATGATTCTTATTTTTTAATTTGTTTGTGTGCTATGTCACATTCATTGATTTACATGTGTTAAACCATCCCTGCGCCCCTGTAGAATAAAGCTCACTTGATCATGGTGTATAATATTTTAATGTGTTGTATTTGATTTATTAGTACCTTATTTAGGATCTTTGCATCTGTGTTCATGAGAGCTATTGGTCTGTAGTTTTCTTTTTGTGTGTGTTATCTTTACCAGGTTTGGTATCAGGGTAATGTTGGCCTCATAAAATGGAGTTTGAGAAGAATAGGTATTAAATCTTTGAATGTTTGGTAGAATTCACTGATGAAGACATCTAGTCCTGGACTTTTACTTTTGGGGAGGTTTTTGATAATTGTTGCCATTTCCATACTTCTGATTGGTCTATTTAGATTTTCCAGTTCTTCTTGATTCAGTCTAGGAAGGTAGTATCTTTCTAAGCATTTGTCCATTTCTTCCAGGTTATTAAATTTGATGTCGTATAACTTTTACAGTATGCATATACGATCCTTTGTATTTCTGCAGTATCTTTCATAATTTCTCTTCTTTCATTCCTGATTTTGTTTATTTGTGTCCTTTTTCTTTTTTCTTTAGTGAGTCTATCCAAGGGTTTGTCAAATTTATTAAATTTTCTAAGAACCAGGTCTTTGTTGCAATAATTTTTTTCTATTGTTTTTGTTCTCAATTTTATTTAATTCTGCTCTAATTTTAATTATTTCTATCTTTCTGGTGACTTTGGGCTCCATTTTATTTTCTAGTTTTTAAAGATGTAATGTTAGGTTGTTTATTTGGGCTTGTTCTTGCTTCTTGAGATAGGCTTGTAATGATATGAACTTTCTTCTTATTTCCATTTTTCTATGTCCCAAATTTTTGATATGTTCTACTTTCATTCTCATTTGTTTCTATGTATCTGTGATCTCTCCTTTTATTTCTTTCTGACCTAGTCATTCTTCAGTAGTATGTTGTTGAATCTCCATGTGATTCTAGTTTTTCCCACTTTCATTTACAGTTGATCTCCAATTTTCAAAGTATTATGATCAGAGAATATGCTTGGTATGATTTCTATCTTCTTAAATTTATTGAGGCTAGTTTTGTGTCTCAACATATTTTCTATCCTTGAGAATGTTCCATGTGCACTAGAGAAGAATGTATAATCTGGTATTTTGGTCTGAAAAGCTCTGTAAATGTTGATTGGTCTAATGTGTTATTTAAGGTTGATATTTTAACCTTATTGGTTTTCTGTTTGCATGATCTATCCATAACTGACAGTGGAGTATTTAGGTCCTTTACTACAATGTATTTTTGTCAGTTTCTTCCTTTGGTTCTATTTTAGTTGATTTATATTTTTTGGTTCTTCCTAATTGAGAGCATATATATTGATAAGTGTTATGTCTTCTTCGTGTCCTTTATCATTATGAGGTGTCCATGTCTGTCTCTCGTTACCTTTTTTATCTTGAGTCTATTTCATCTGAGATAAGTATGGCTACACTCACTTTTCTCTGGATGTCATTTGCTGGAAGTTTCATTTTCCATACTTTCACTTTGAGTCTATATTTGTCCTTATAGCTGAGATGTGTCTCTTGAAGGCAGCATATGGTTGGATTTTGTTTTTGATCCAATTTGCAACTCTATGCCTTTTTTTGATGAGTTCAGTCCATTTACATTTAGGGTGATTATTGAAATATGATGTTTTTATATAGTCATTTTACCTCTTGTTTTCTGGTTGCTCAGTGTCTCCATTCTTTATTTGACCTTGAGTTTCTGTCATTTATTTTAATTTGGGGTATTCTATGATTTCTCCTTCTGTTTCCTCTTGTTCTATGTTATGTGTCTCAATTCTGAATTTTTTTGTGTGGTTACCATTAAGTTTATGTAAAAGAAAATTTTATATACACAGTAGTGCTTTTTCTTCTGCTTGCCTCTTATCTCTATTTTCCTTTGCAGATTCAGATCTTTACTCCTCCTTTTCTGTTTTTATTGTCTCAAATTATCCTTATTTGTGTTGTGAGTTCATTTCTAGGTTGCAGTAGCTGTTGTCTTCTACTTCACTTTCTAAAATGTTTTTTGACCTTTAACCGTTATGAAATATTTAAGTTTATAATACCCTATTCTTAATAAGGGTTAAACTTTCCTGTTTCTGTCTATCTGGTAGTCATCTTACTCATAATTTTTTTTTTTCCTTCTGTTTCAGGTAGAATGACTTCTTTAGTATTTCCTGTAACGCAGGCCTTGTGGTGGAAAATTCCCTCAGCTTTTGTATGTCTAAAAAGGTCTTTATTTCTCTTCACATCTAAAGAAATTTGCTGGATATATTATTCTTGACTGGTAATTTCTCTATTTCAATAGTTTGAATATTGATTCCACTCCTTCCTAGCTTGTAAAGTTTGTGCTGAAAAATCCGATTATAATCTAATGGATTTTCCTTTGTAGGTTTCTTTTCCCTGGCTGCCTTGAGAATTTTTCACTTGTCCTCAATTTTTGACAGTTTTAATATGTGTCTTGGAGAAAGCCTTTTTGGATTGAGATAAATAGGTGTTCTGTTTGCTTTTGGATTTGAGGATCCAGTTCTTTCCATAGGTTTGGGAAATTCTCATCGACTATTTTTTTGAATAGGCTCTTTGTTTCGTTCTCCCTCTCTTTTCTTTTTGGTATACCCATTTTTTTTATATTCTTTTTTCGATGGTGTCAGATAGTTCTTGTAGAGTTCTTTCGTTTTTTCATTCTCAAGTATCTCCCTTCTATCTGTGTCATTTCCAGATTTCTGTCTTCAATATCACTAATTCTTTCCTCCATCTGGTCAGCAGTATTTCCTAAGCTTGCTATTTCATTCTTTATCTCTTTATTGAGTTCTTTAGCTCTAGAAGTTCTATTTGGTTCTTTTTTAGAGTTTCAGTCTCCTTAGTAAAGTATTCCTGTTGTTCATGGATTTTGTTTCTGAGTTTATTGAACTGTTGATCAGAATTTTCTTACATCTTATTGAGTCTTTCCAGAACTGCAATCTTAAATTCTCAGTCATTTAAATCATATATTTCTATGTCATTAAGTTTACTTTCTGGAGATTTTTCAAATTTTCTTTCTGAGGTGCCTTGTCACCTTGGTTGTTCATGGAGTTTGCTGGATTATTTCTCTGCATAAACATTAATGGGAATATACTCTGCTTAAAAAAAAATTAGAGAGATTTCTCTTTAGCAGGTTGACAAGAAGAGATTTTTCTCTTATTTTCAGGTGTGATGCACAAGCCTGTTGCACTGCCCTTGCATCCCAGATCTCTACTTTGTGGCAAAAAAATAAATGCTCTTTATTCCCTGAGAAGGTGTGTGTCTCCTCTGTGACCAGGTTGCCTTTGTTCCAGAGCTCTACTCCCATGAAAGAATCTGAAGGGTGATGTGGATCCAAACTTCTGAAGAACCGTTGAATTCTTGCTACTGCCCCAACAGCCAGATGCAGTGTTGTGCTGCTTCCTCCTGGATTAGTCTGGATGGGTGGGTATAGGTGAGATGGATTGAGAAAGGCCAGCAGTGTGCTTGTGGCTGTTTTACTGCCTGCAAGCTTCAGATGCCTTGCCTCTGTATCTCCATCCCTGTCATTGGGACCTACTGCAGTGTGTGTTTCCCTTTTCACTGCTGAAGTTTCTTCTAGCACCTCCTGATAGCTCTGGGAGGGTGCAGGAAGGCACACTCTGGGTGAGTGGCAGGAGGAGGCCTGGCTCCGGGACTCAGCTTTTTCCCAGGCAATGGCAGTTTCTAAAATACAGCTGTTGCCCCTCTGTATTCTGTTTCTGCTTTATTCTCTGCCCTGTATACTGGACTCTGCCAGGTGGAATATGCTGATCACTAAGGCAGGACTCCTCGGGGCTACAATGAGTGCAAATCACCACCTAAGTCCCCATCCCCCATGTCCTGTGGAGAGTTCTGGGCTGTGTCTGCAGCACCAGTCTCCACTCTTCCCTTTTCCTCCTCCCTTGCTTACCTGATTAGTCCACCTTCAGATGCTCTGATGTGCAGATCTTCTAGATGTATTCATGTGCTAGGCTGGGTGTTTCCTGGATTGTAGCTGTTCAGTTTGTTATAATTTCATGGAGAGAGATCAAGAGGGACCCCTCACACTGCTATGCTTCTGATGTCATGCTGCAAATTCTTGAAAAAAAATTGTATTCTGCTGTTTTAGGGTGTTGTTCTATGAATGTGTTAGGTTTTGATAATTTATCATGTCGAGTTCTATAACTGCTGATTTTCTACCTAATTGTTCTATTAATTGTTGAGAAAGGGGTATGGAAGCCCAAAACTATAGTTGTAGAAGAGTCTATTTCTCCTTTGAATTATATTAGCCTTTGCTTTATATATTTTGCAGCACTGTTGTTTGGTATCTACACTTCAGGATTGTTATGTCTTCTTGGTAGACTGACTATTTTATCATTATGTAATGCATCTCTCTGTCTCTGGTAGTTTTCTTTCTCTAAAGTCTACTTTGTTTGATATTAATGTAATCACTCCTGATTTCTTTTGATCACTATATGAAAGGTACATTTTTTTCCATAATTTACTTTCAATCTACCTATGTCATTGTATCTGAAGTGAGTTTATTAAATTTCATTATTAGTTTCAGGTGTGCAGCATAGTGGTTAGATATTTATGTAATTCATAGAGTGATGCCTCCAATTACTCTAGTACCCACCTGGCATTATATATTGCCATTACAATACTATTAAATATATTCCAAATGCTGTACTTGACATCCCTGTGATTATTTTGTAACTGCTGATTTGTATCATTTAATCTTTACCTTTTCACCCATCCCAACAC
>NW_006433879.1:2119720-2123405 GCF_000325575.1 Pteropus alecto | reverse complement strand
TCTGTATTTATGTCTGTTTTCATTTTGTTTCTTCATTTACTTTGTTCTTTAGATTCCACATATAAGTGAAATCATATGATATTTGTCTTTCTATGCCTGACTTACTTAACATAATATCTTTAAGGTCCAACCATGTTATTGCAAGTGTAAAATTTCATATTTTTTATGAAAAATATTCTATTCGATTGATGGGCACATAGTTTGCTTCCATATCTTGACTATTGTAAATAGTGCTAAAGTAAACATACGAAGGCACATATTTTTTCAAATTACTGTTTTGTTCATTTTTTTTAATTTAATTAAGTTTATTGGGGTAACATTGGTTAATACAACTATATAATTTTCAGGTGTACATTATCATTTGACACCTGTATATTCTATTGTGTGTTTACCACACAAAGTCCAGTTTCCTTCAGCTATCATATATTTGATCCCCTTTATGCACTTCACCCTACCTCTAAACCCTACATTTGACCCCCTTTACTCCGTTTACCTCTCTTCTCCTCCCCCAACCCACTAGTAACCATTAGTCTATAGTCCTCTGGTAATCAATAGTCTATATTCCATGTCCATGAGTCTCTGTTTGTTTGTCCTCCTAATTTGTTGCTTTTAAGTTTACGCCCCACGTATAAGTGATATCATGTGATTTTCATCTTATTCTGTCTGGCTTATTTCGCTTAGCATGATTATCTCGAGGTCCATCCATGTTGTCGCAAATGGCAGTATTTCATCTTTTCTTATGGCTGAGTAATACTCCATTATATATATGTACCACAGCTTTTTTAGCCAATCATCTGTCGTAGGACACTTTTTCTAGTCCCTGCTCCTTTTCTTCGCCTTCGATAATGCCCATAATTTTTATATTTCCTTTCCTAATGGTATCAGCTAGTTCTTGTATTTCTCTTTCATTATTTTTTTCATTCTTCAGTCTCTCTTCTTCTTTCCTATTTATTTCTAGATTTCTGTCTTCGATATCACTGATCCTTTTCCTCCATTTGATCGACTCTATTTCCCAAGCTTGCTATTTCATTTTTCAACTCTTGCAATGTGTTCTTCATCTCCAGAAGTTCCATTAGTTTCTTTTTGAGAGTTTCAGTGTCCTTGCTTTGCTCATCTAGTTGTTTTTTTTCAATTCCTGAAATTTTTGATTTGTGTTATTTGGGATCTCATTAAGTTTTTTTGGAAGTATCATCTTGAATTCTCTGTCATTTAAGTCATATATTTCTATGTCTGTAAGCTTATTTTCTGGAGATTTTTCTCTTTCGTTCTGAGATGCTTTGTCACTTTGATTTTTCACAGTGTTTAATGGACTATTTCTCTGCCTGGGCATTAATGGAAGTGTATTCTGCTGTTTTTCCAGAAAGAAGATTTATTATATAAAGTTCTCTCTTTAGCCTGTTGCAAAGAAGGCACTTTTCTTTTGTTTTCCAGTAGGTGGCGCCTAAGCCTCTTGGATTCCTACTTTATATAAAGTCTTAATAACACTTTTTAAATTTTCTTGTAGATATTTAATCACGCTTGCTACCCTCAGTTTCAGTCCCTGTCAGTGTCAGTGACAGTATCGGTGGTGTTTGCTCAGATTCCCCTGGGGCTCCACGGTGATCAGCCTCTGAGGGTATGGGGGAAGGGGCCCTCTGGGTTAGGGATTGGGGGCTGCCACTCAGCCTTGGTTTTGCAACCACGACTGGCAAAAATCAGCTGTTGTTCACCTGCAGTCCTGTCCCACTTCTCTGCTTTCTGCCCTAATGACTGGGTCCTGCAGCCAATTGGCCATGGAGAGCTCACAGGTATCCCAGGCAGGAATGTTCAGGGAACTCACCACAGGAACTCACAGCTCCTTCTCCCTTCCCCCTCCTCCTTAAGGGAGCTCTGGTGGGAGAGCTCCCTTAAGGAGGAGGGGGAAGGGAGAAGGAGCTGTGAGTTCCTGTTACTCCCAGTCCACCGCCCGTCACCAGGGGTTCTGACCTGTGGTAGCTCTAATGCTCAGACGTGCTGATGTGCAGTTTGGGTGTTTTTTTGTTGAGTTTTACATGTTCAGCTTATTGTTATTTCAAGGGAAGAGATCTGGGGATGTCTCTCACTCTGCCATGTTTCCATGAACCATCTCAAATTACTGTTTCGGTTTTCTTTGGATAAATACCTAGATGTGCAATTGCTAGGTCAAAAGGTAATTTTATTTTAATTTTTTGAAGAAACTCCAAACTGTTTTCTGTATTGTCTATACCAATTTGCAATCCCACCAAAGGTGCATGAGAGTTCTCTTTTCTCCATATCCTCACCAATACTTGTTGTTTTTTGATTTATCGATGATAGCCATTCTGACAGTTATGAGGTGATATCTCACTGTGGTTTTAATTTGCATTTCTCTATTACTAGTTATGATGAGCACCTTTTCACGTGTCTATTGGCCATCCTTATATCCTCTTTGGAGAAATGCCTATTCAGATTCTCTGCCCATTTTTTAATTGAATTGTATTTTTGGTATTGAGTTATATGAATACTTTATAAAGTTTGGATATTAACCCCTTATCTGATGTATCATAAACAAATATCTTCTCATATTCAGCAGGTTGCCTTTTCATTTTGTTGATTTCCTTTGTTGTGCAAAAACTTTTTAGTTTAATGTAGTCCCATTTGTTTATTTTTTCTTTTGTTTCCCTTGCCTGCGGAGATATATCAGAAAAAAATATTACTAAAAGCAATGTTAGAGAATTTGCTGTCTATATTTCTTCTAGAAGTTTTATGGTTCGTGTCTTACATTTAAGTCTTTCATCTATTTTGAGTTTATCCTTGAATATGGTGTAAGAAGTTGATCCAGCTTCATTTATTTGCATATATCTGCCCAGTTTATCCAGCATCTTTTATTGAATAGACTGCCTTTAACCTATTGTATATTCTTGCCTCTTTTGTCATATATTAAATTATCAGATAGGTGTTGATTTATTTCTGGGATCTCTATTCTGTTCCATTGATCTATATGTCTGTTTTTATGCTAGTACCATGTTGTTTTGATTTCTGTAGAATAGTTTGATATTAAGTAACATGACACCTCCAACTTTGTTCTTTCTCAAAATTGCTGTGGCTATTTGAAGACTTTTATGCTTTTATATAAATTTTAGAATTATTTGTTCTATTTCAGGAAAAAAAAAAAAGCCCTTGAAATTTTGATAAAGACTGCACTGAATCTATAGATTTCTTGAGTAGTATATTTTAACAATGTTGATTCTGCCTACCCTGAGCACAGTATATGCTTCTATTTATTTGTATCTTCTTGAATTTCTCCAAAGACATAATTTTTGGAGTACAGGTCTTTTACATCCTTGGTTAAATTTATTCCTAGATATTTTGTTGTTTTTTTGATGCAATTGTAGATGAGATTGCTTTCTTAGTTTTCTTTTTCTGATAGTTTACTATTACTGTATAGAAATACCACCAATTTCTGAATATTAATTTTGGATCCTACTACTTTACTGAAGTCATTTGTCAATTCTAACAGTTTTTTGGTGAAATCTTTAGGGGTTTTTACATATAGTATGATGTCATCTGCAAATAATGACAGTTTTACTTCTTTTCCAATTTGGATAACCTTCCTTTCTTTCTCTTTCTTTCTTTCTTTCTTTCTTTCTTTCTTTCTTTCTTTCTTTCTTTCTTTCTTTCTTTCTTTCTTTCTTTCTTTCTTTCTTTC
>NW_006433879.1:2108619-2119659 GCF_000325575.1 Pteropus alecto | reverse complement strand
TCCCTCCCTCCCTCCCTTCCTTCCTTCCTTTCTTTATTTGTCTGATTGCTGTGGCTAGGACCTCCAATACTATCTTAAATAAAAGTGGTGAAAGTGGACATTCCTATCTTGTTCCTCATCTTGGGGAAAATTCTTTTAGCTTTTCGCAGTTGAATATGATGTTAGCTATGGGTTTGTCTTATATGGCCTTTATTATGTTAGGATATGTTCCTTCTAGTCCCACTTTGCTGAGAGTTTTTGTTATAAATGGATGTTGAATTTTGTCAAATGCTTTTTCTGAACCAATTAATATAATCATATCATTTTTTCCTTCAATTTGTTAATGTGGTATATCTTGTTAATTGATTTTCAGACATTGAAACAAATTTGCATCCCAGGAATAAATCCAACTTGATCATGGTGTAGGATATTTTTAATATTTTGATGAATTCTGTTTGTTAATATTTTGTTGAGGATTTTTGCATGAATGTTCATCAAGGAATTTTGGCTATAATTTTTTTGGTAATGTCTTTGAAATCAGAATAATATTGGCTTTGTAGAATGAGCTTGGGAGCCTTTTCTCCTTTTGAATTTTTTGGAATAATTCAAAAAGAGTAAATATTAATTTTACTTTGAAGATTTGGTCAAATTCAGCTATAAAGCCATTTGGTCCAGTACTTTTGTATTTTGAGAGTTTCTTGATTACTGATTCGATTTTGTTAGTAGTAATAGATTGTTTCAAATTTTGTGTTTCTTCTAGACTCGGTCTTGGGAGATTGTATGTTTCCAAGAATATATCTATTTCTTACATATTGTCCAATTCATTGGCATATATTTGCTCATAGTATTTTCTTATAATCCTTTGTATTTCTGTGGAGTCAGTTGTCACTTCTCTTTCATTTCTGATTTTATTTATTTAGTTTCTCCTTTTTTCTTAATGAGTCTATTTAAAGATTTATCAATTTTGCTTTTCTTTTTTAAAGAACCAGCTCTTGGTTTCATTGATTTTTTATATTTTTAAGACTATTTCATTTATTTTTTCTTTGATCTTTATTATTTCTCTCCTTCTACTCACTTTTGAGTTTGTTTGTTGCTCTCTACTTTCTTTAAGTAAGATTAGATTGTTTATTGAAGATTCTAATTACTTCTTGAGGTAGGTTTGTATTGCTATGAATTTCCTTCTTAGGACTGCTTTTGCTGTGTCCCATAGATTTTAAGTCCTTGTGTTTTTATTTTCATTTGTCTCCAGGTATCTTTTGATTTCTTCCTTGATCTCATTGTTAACCCATTCATTTTTTTTGGTAGCATATTATTTAGCCTACATATGTCTGTGTATTTTTTAGTATTTTTCTTGTAATCAATTTCTAATTGTCTCCCATCGTTTTCTTCCATCTCACCTGGGTGGTCAGAATCTCACCTGACTTATTTTCAGTCAGATTTTGTGAGGACTCCTTTTCCTGGCACTGGAACTCTAGGCTGGGGGACTCTGGTGTATATGGTGTCCCTCATTCCTTCAGGGGGTCCTCTGCAGCTGAAATATCCCTCCCGATGCTCAGTCCTACATTTGTTTATTCAGCCAGCCCATTTTGCATCTCCACACCTCCTACCAGTCTCAGTGTGGCCTCTTCTTTATATTCTTAGTTATAGGTGCTATGTTCAGCTCGATTTCAGATGATTCTTATAACCACTATGCTATACACCTGAAACTAATATACATACTATTGTATGCCAATTATAACTGAAAAATTAAAAAAATATATATTATTATTTAAAAAATTATTATTGGAAGCATTTTCAACATAGAATTAGTTCAAAGTATTGTATTAATAAAATGTTTTGCAGCACCAGAATCTAATGCATGAATCTTGACATGAGGATTAGTGTTCAAAGGTACCATCTATGGCTGGTAATGACCAGCCTAGATTCAGAAATTCAACTAGGGATTTCTGGTCTTCATTTGTAAAGCTCTCCCTCCATTCAGAGTGTATTTAAAAATAATAAAAGCACATTTGATTAGTTTAAGTATAAAAAATGTTATCAACTCCCAATTAAAGCCTTGGGGAGGTTCATACCCCTTTCGGTAGTTTCATCATAATTTCTTGATTTTTTTCCTACAATACTGAACCTCAGACATTTCAATACACTTTTCAGTATTCCAATTCTCAGAGTGGGACATTATTTCCATGTTCCTGCAGCATCTTGATACTGTCCTCATGAGACATTTTCAAGGAGCCCTTAGAAATTATCTAGCTCAATCTTCATATTTTACGAATGAGATGGCTTAAGCATTTGGAAGCTGACCAGTTGTTTGGAGGCAGCACCAGGTTCAGAACCCAGGGCTTGTCCTGTGCAAAATGATTCAGAGTCTACTATTGGTCCTTTTATATTCTCTTCTCACTGCTACTTAAGACATTAGTATCGCTCTTCCAATTTATATAACAGTCTCTGTCCCCAATTGTCTACTCTGATCTTGGATTTTCCAACCTCTTTTTAATACAATGTCCACTGCTATACACTATAATACATAGATGATCATAATACATCTGTGATTTTAGAATATGTTTTATACTTCATTGTCATTTACTGAAATCTGGACTGTGTAATAGGATCTTCAAAGCCAATTATGATCCAATCATGGATAGAATGGATTTTATAAAATGTAGTTGTGGTTATCTAACCATAAGATTTGGATTAAAAAACAAATAAAAGAAAATAAAAATTTGTTAATCGTTTTAGAGCTATTTCCTCTGAAAGAAAACAGACACATTTCTATCCTGGAAATAGGAGCTAAAAGCATATACAGGTTAAGGACTGAAATAAAGATATTTGCTCATAGTATTTTCTTATAATCCTTTGTATTTCTGTGGAGTCAGTTGTCACTTCTCTTTCATTTCTGATTTTATTTATTTAGTTTCTCCTTTTTTCTTAATGAGTCTATTTAAAGATTTATCAATTTTGCTTTTCTTTTTTAAAGAACCAGCTCTTGGTTTCATTGATTTTTTATATTTTTAAGACTATTTCATTTATTTTTTCTTTGATCTTTATTATTTCTCTCCTTCTACTCACTTTTGAGTTTGTTTGTTGCTCTCTACTTTCTTTAAGTAAGATTAGATTGTTTATTGAAGATTCTAATTACTTCTTGAGGTAGGTTTGTATTGCTATGAATTTCCTTCTTAGGACTGCTTTTGCTGTGTCCCATAGATTTTAAGTCCTTGTGTTTTTATTTTCATTTGTCTCCAGGTATCTTTTGATTTCTTCCTTGATCTCATTGTTAACCCATTCATTTTTTTTGGTAGCATATTATTTAGCCTACATATGTCTGTGTATTTTTTAGTATTTTTCTTGTAATCAATTTCTAATTGTCTCCCATCGTTTTCTTCCATCTCACCTGGGTGGTCAGAATCTCACCTGACTTATTTTCAGTCAGATTTTGTGAGGACTCCTTTTCCTGGCACTGGAACTCTAGGCTGGGGGACTCTGGTGTATATGGTGTCCCTCATTCCTTCAGGGGGTCCTCTGCAGCTGAAATATCCCTCCCGATGCTCAGTCCTACATTTGTTTATTCAGCCAGCCCATTTTGCATCTCCACACCTCCTACCAGTCTCAGTGTGGCCTCTTCTTTATATTCTTAGTTATAGGTGCTATGTTCAGCTCGATTTCAGATGATTCTTCAAGTTGATTGTTTTATAATTTAGTTGTAATTTTAATGTGGTCGTGGGAGGAGGTAAGCACAGCATTTACTTGCCCCGCCATCTTGGCCAATCCACTTTTTTGGGGAAGTAAGTTGTTTTGTTGATGATGTCTAGTTAGATAATATTTTTGTTTAACCCACTCTGTAAATTTCTGTTTTTTGATTGGTGTATTTATATAATTTACATTTACAATAATTATTCATGTGGGATAGCTTAAATCTGCCATTTTACTTTTTGGTTTCTGATTGTTCTACTTTTTGTTTTTCTGTTTTCTTTGTATTCACTTCCTGTGGGTGACTTGACATTTTTATAATGCCATTTTGATTTATCTATACTGTTTTTCATTGTATTTTTCTATTTACTGGTTTTTTAGTAATTGCTTATTTATTATATATATGCTACTTCCTTCTGACTTCAATGGTTTCTGATGACTGATCCACTGTCATTTAAATTGTTTTTCCCCTATGGGGGAGGGGGAAACTTATTCTTCCTTTCTGGCTGCTTTTAAAACTTTTTCTTTACCTTTCATTTTCAGAAAATTGCCTATGATTTATCCTGATGTGAATTTCTTTGATTTTATTCTGTTTGGAGTTTGCTCAGCCCTGAATATGTAAGTTTATATATTTTTCCATACTTGGGAAATTTTCTGCCATTATTAATACTTTTGCATTACTTTCTGCCGTTATTAATACTTAAAATTTTCTGCCATTATTAATACTATTCCCTTTTCTCCTCTCCTTCTGGGATTCTATTCATATAAGTATTAGCACTTTAGTTACAGTACCAGGTTTCTGAGTCTTTTTTTTTTTTGTATTTTCTCGTGTGTGTGTGTGTGTGTGTGTGTGTGTGTGTGTGTGTGTGTTTTCTGTAATTAAGATTTGGTGGGACTGTCTTTTTTCTTTTTTTCCTGTGATTTTTGGCTGGAGTAGAATAGTTATCATCAAAAACTTCTCTGTCTTGTGAGTGTGTCCCAATTCTGCTCCTTTGGCTGTCAAAGTCTGGGTTTTGTGTTTTTTTTTTTTTTTTGTATTTTCTCGTGTGTGTGTGTGTGTGTGTGTGTGTGTGTGTGTGTGTGTTTTCTGTAATTAAGATTTGGTGGGACTGTCTTTTTTCTTTTTTTCCTGTGATTTTTGGCTGGAGTAGAATAGTTATCATCAAAAACTTCTCTGTCTTGTGAGTGTGTCCCAATTCTGCTCCTTTGGCTAGAGAAAACAGGTTTTCATTGGGAGGCTATTTCTTTCTGTACCTATTGACATTTCCAAGTTGTTGTCTTTAGGCTCTGAGGTCTCTAACCTGTATGGTTTTTTCTCTGTACTTTTCAGTCTTCCTACGTTTGTTTTATAATGTCCAGTTTTTAGCTGTATTCAGCTGAAATGAGGGATAGCAATGTGCGTATTTACTCCATTATTGTGGAAGTAGAAATGCTCCATCATTTTGTCCTCTATCAATGTGTTTCTTCCAGACAGTTTTACTGGTCAATTTTAATTTTATCCTATTTAAATATCTTTACATTAGGATAAGAAAATTTAGCCCATTCACGCTGACTTCAAATACCAATAAAAGACAAATAATTTCTTCCATTTTGCTTACTATATTTTTACTTTGTGGTGATTTTTTTTCCTTAGTTGATTTAATCAGGTAAAATTTTATTTCTTTTCCCCATGTCCTGGTCTTATCCAATAGAACTTAGACATTCTATTACGAATTTCTATTGCTCTCAGAGTGGCTTCATATCTTAAGTGGTTCATGGCTAATAAGTGCAGAGTTTTCTTGATACTTTGTGAGTTTTTTCAGATCCTGGGGCAGTTTTCATCAAAGAACACAGAAACGGTGGTTTCTCAATCACTTCTTTGGAGCAAGTCCACATACTTATACCTCTATTAAAGAACATCAGAAAGCTAACTGTGAAAGCAGGAAGGAGAAGAGGTGGTCCACATTGAAACTAGGGATATCTGAATATAGCTTTCTTCTCTGAGCATGACACTAATTTATATAAGTTAAGGCAATGACAATACTAAAACATCACACCATCATCATCTGATTCTGTTGCATATTAAATGAGTTCACTGGTCACAGAACAACATGAGCCTGGCAAGTCCTGTTTGGGTAGAAAACATATTTCAAAGAATATCCTCTGGCCTCAAGCTGGTTCTTCTTAAAAAGTGACATTAGGGCATGACCTAGAATCTCAAATGTCTGACTTTGGGATATAGGCCTTCCTTATCCATCATAATAATTTGGTAGATGGAGATGGAGTGTTTGGGCCTGGATTGATAGGGCATTGGGTTAATTGTTTCTGTCTGGTACTTGTCCATCATTTCTGTTGTCTTTTAGAGACCCCTTAGGCCACATTTGGTAAAGAAAAGCAGAGTTGCGGTAATTTTTATTTTATTTTGTTTTTCTGAAACAGTACTACCTCTTGAAAGGCTATGTCTCCCAAGTCCAACTATTCACTCAGATCAGGATGCAGGAGGTTGAGTATCTACTGTGTGTTTACCCCATCTGACTCTGAACATTTGCTTAACCTTTCTATGCCTCAATGTTCCCTTGAGAATTTATTGTCAGCAATCCCAGATTAACTAAGAAATTTTATGGAAGTGTATCTCAGGACCAACAAGAAATTCATGAATCTGTCCAGCTAATCTGACATGGTGATCATTTTCTTGTTGTATGCTAATACACAAGAGAGTGCTACCAAGGTGTGTCTTAAATATAATGAAAATGCTTAATCTCCATGGAGTCCATTTTAAAACAAATATTTCACTTGTACATGTAAAATTAAATTTCTGAAAAATTTCAAAATCTTAATGGTATTAGCCCCCTTTTTCATCACAGAAAAATCTCAACCCCAAAGCATGGCAATGACTCGCCCTAAGGTGTCCTGGCCCTGCTGAGAGTGCTTTCCTCCACACCCAGGAGGTCATTGGCCTTTTGGGTACTACTCAGCTCATCACAGATCTGTGACAGGGGACACTCATAGGGAGGGATAGAACAAGGCAGTTTTACACCAAGAAAAATGTTGTTTTCCCTCTCCTGATCCTTCCTCTTTGAGCCATCTCACATTGTGTTTTGTCTATGATCAGAACTTTATTCTTTGAACCACTTTATGAGTTCTCATTCAATGCTTCGGAATATTGTTGAAAATTTGCTGACTTATTCTCCTCATTCTCTTTCTTCCAAAAATATATATTTACTGCTGAAAATACAGCAGTAAACAAAACAGACCAAACCTTTTTCCTCTAAAGCCTTGCATTCTCATTTTGTGAGACATAATACAATGAAATAAGTGAAGAGAATGTAAATTATGTCAGGTGGTGATAAGTGTTATGGAGAAAAGTAAATCAGGGAAAGATGGTAAGGAAAGCTGTCATTTTAAATAGATTGCTGAGAGAAGTCTTCATGGAGAAGTCAGCACTTAAACAAAGAACTGAAGGAAGTGAAGGAGGAAATCCTGTGGATAGCTGGGCAAAGAGTATCCCTGGCAGGAGAAACAGCTAGCACCAACTTGCTGAGCTGGAAGCATTACTAGATGTCAGCAAGGAGATCACCATGTGTAGAATAAAGTGTGCAAGGAGCAAAGTGCTCGGAAATGAGACAGAGGTGATGAGATGCCAGTTTGGGAGTGGAGTGACAAGGGCAGGCAGGTCATGTCAATCTTATAGGAAAATTTAATGACTTTGACTTTTATTCTGTATTTAGTGATGAGCCATTGAAGGGTTTTAAATGAGGAGTGAGGTTATCAGATTTTTATTTTAACAAGTTCACCCTGCCCACTGTGTGAAGTGCAGACTGTAAGGGGCCAAGGGTCCCTTAAGTTAAGAAGCTACTGTAGAAATCCAAGGAAAAGTGATGGTGTCTGGACCAGGGTCTAAATGATGACAAGTGGTCAGGCACTGGAGGTATTTTAGAAATAGAAATGAGAGGCTATGGCAATGAATTATGTGGAGAGTGCAATAAAGGGGTCAAAGATGATTCTGAGGGTTAAGTTGAGCAAATAAAACACTTATTAGAAACATGAAATTCATGGCGCAACTGGTCCAAGATAAATTTTGTTTTAAAAACATAGGTTTCTGACTTTTCTTGAATAATTGGAAGACGTGATGTCAATGGGTCTAAAATCTTGCATAGTGATAATTATCTAGAGGTGACTTATGCCTTCTTTAGAATGGGACAAGTGCCTTTCAATTCGCCATAGTTCCCACTACCCCTTATTATTATATTCACTTGCTTCACTCATTATATTACCATATTACTGCCTGATCTCTGCAGTCATTTGATTTTGTAAGTTTTGTGTTTCAGGAGCTGTATTAGATACTTCCATATGATCTTATACACAGACTTATTATTGAGCATTCTCTTTCACTTAAGTTTCTAGGGTCATACCAGCAAGGTGGCTGAGCTTATGAAAAGGTTCTACCCCCTTCCAATTTCTAGAAGCCCTACTCCCTTTCATATCCTTCCCTATAATTCTGGGAGACACAGGATGTGACTCATGCATTTCTGGACTATCGTGTAGAATCTTACCTTTCCTGTCTCTCTGGAGCCTGCACATTTCTCCTGGTGGTTATGATCTGTCCCATTGTGTTGAACAATTGGAATCACTGTTACTCATGCCTTCTGCTCAAGCTGCCTCATCCCATTCAGTAGTGACACAGCTCTGAATCAATCCAAGTCTCTTTCCATTGTCTTTTCCCTAGGATTAAGCCTATCCCAGGAGGCTCTGTGGTCCATCATGCAGACAGTCCCCAACATTCTTTCTCTGTAGTCCAATAGATGTGCCAAGGCTGAATCATGAAACAGACACAGCACAGGCTTGAACTAAATCCTTGCTACAAAATTTTTTGTTCTACAAATGGAAATGATGGAAAATTAACAATGAAAAAATAACAAATCCTTACAAAATATATTATAGTTACATATACTTTTAATCTCAGTATCTCAGTAAATGAACATTTTTCCATAGTGTTTATCAGAGCACTAGTTCTATAAGATCTTCCTAGAATAAGTATTCTTTGCCAAGTAATTATATCTGGTACTTGGAGACTTAAGAGACACATAAGTGTATTCTGATCTCGATAAGCCCATCAGTAAAGAAGTTTACTTATCCTCACCTAATCTACCTTGTCCCTAAATTATGAAATGCTTTTATCATTGAATACCATAAGAACACATTGTGGAAATACTGTTTTGTATATCCACAAAAACCCTGGAGAAAACACTTAGGCTTTAAGAGGTGAAGTTCCCTTTCCCAGGGGACAGAATATATATAAAAGTGTGGAAAATAGCCCACATCTTCCAACTCCAAATCTGATTCTTTTGCCAGAATTGTATTATCAGTTTATCCTAAAAATTGTCTCCTCCCCTAATACACGCATTCCCATCAGTAACAACTCACTTGAGTGGTGACTCTCAAGAGGCTGGAGGAGCACTTTGAAAAGTCCCCCAGTCCTGGTCTAAGGACCAGCATAAATATATCTACAGCTCTTTTTGTCTTATGGCCACTTTATTATTATTATTTGTTATGCTATTGTATGTAGCATATCTATTAATTATACTTTTTAATCAATAACTATTTTTTTCTGAGAGTGGTGCATGCTTATGAACAGAAGTTAAAGAAAAGTTGAAAAAGAATAAAGATAAGAAAATTCACTTCGACAATAGAAATGATCAAGTTATTAACATGTGGCGTTAAATGTGTACACACACATACATACACGCGTATGAGTGTATGCATGCGCTTGGGATAATACACTGTCTATATATATTTTTCATGACTTTCCTGTTTTGCCTACCATCATAGTTGTGAAGTGTTCACATCTCATTCAATACTCTCTGAGAACATACTTTTAATGGTTGCATGATGCTCCCTTGTCTGAGCATGTGATATTTCACATAGCATTTGTGATAGAGTCTTGTCATGTGTTCTCTACAACATTTCCTCTCCTTGTACACTTTGGAAATCTCTGTTTTCAGATCTCCTTTGCAACACCTGAAAATTATGTAATTGTATTAACCAATGTTACCCCAATAAACTTAAAAAAATAAAAAAATAAAATAAGATCTTCTTTGCTGATTGATTGCAGGTTAAGTTCTAGAGAGTGGAATGTGGACAGAAATGAGAGGATATGACACTTCTGTGCCTGGAACAACACTTACTGTTCCTGACATCAGTGATGGTGGATGGCAGATGGCAGATGGAAGAAGCCTGAGTCTGAGAGTGAGTGCTTGGGGGAAAACTGTCTGGAGATGCCCAGACTACATCAGACTTTGAATGATAAATAAACCTTTGTTGTGTTGAGTCACTGTAATTTCAACATTTACTTGTTACTACTATATAGCTTAGCATATATTAGTATATATAACCACATTTATTGCATAACTGAGTTTGTTTTCAATTTCTTATTTTAAATATATGCTTCAATGACCATATTAAAGAATACATATTTATATCTTAGATTACCATCCTTGAATATGTTCAGATTTTTGGAAAATATGCATCATTATCTGCCCCCCACAAAGTAGTGTATGAGAGTAACCATTAAAACTTGGCCTCATCAAAACAGTTATTATCTTAAAAAGCTGTTAATTTTGTAGATTGCAAATAACATCTCATTGTTTTAATTTTCATGTTTTTCATTTCTAAAAAGGTTGAAAATGTCCTTTCCTAATACCTCTCTGGGAAAAATGTGGATGCTACTGTTCGGCTGAAGGTGCTGGTCAAGAGCATCTTCTTACCTCTCTGGCATCTTCTGTCTCTATGAGTTGAGATTTCTTGAGTTGAACTCTGTCCATGAAGAGAGATGCCTTTGATCTGTCTTAAAATTAATTGCCTTGTTAGTAGTCTGAGTGAGCACTGCTGTGTCTAGATGGAAATGAAGATGCCAATTCTTCTCATCTTATGTCTCTAAAAGAAAGAAATGTGAAGAAATGGCATAGATGATAGAGGCTTTGTTTATCCCTCTTGCAACAAAATCAAAGTTGTGACAGGAACATGGAGCAAACAACAAGCAGAGTTACCTGGAATTTAGATGAACAGAAGCACTATAACTTTGAAGAGAAATCAGAAATCACCCTGCTATGGTACAAGGTAGGAAGGGGCAAAGATATGAGGCTGTTTGGTTCCCAGCACCTGACTGGGACAGAAGCTGTGGCAGCCAGCAGCTGTAGATGCCTCTTAAAGGGGCTGTGTCTGCACGCAGATTTTTGCGGTGACAGACCTGCTTGCTTTGAGCACCAGCTTCAGGTTGGCTGCTCTGGGATACCAGGGACTTACAAGGAGGACCTGGTGGCACCCATTGTTCCTCTGTTGAGCCCTCCCTATTCCCAGTGTGTGAACTCAGTGCCACTATAGCTGAGATATCATCAAACT
>NW_006433879.1:2085976-2105782 GCF_000325575.1 Pteropus alecto | reverse complement strand
AAATGATTCAGAGTCTACTATTGGTCCTTTTATATTCTCTTCTCACTGCTACTTAAGACATTAGTATCGCTCTTCCAATTTATATAACAGTCTCTGTCCCCAATTGTCTACTCTGATCTTGGATTTTCCAACCTCTTTTTAATACAATGTCCACTGCTATACACTATAATACATAGATGATCATAATACATCTGTGATTTTAGAATATGTTTTATACTTCATTGTCATTTACTGAAATCTGGACTGTGTAATAGGATCTTCAAAGCCAATTATGATCCAATCATGGATAGAATGGATTTTATAAAATGTAGTTGTGGTTATCTAACCATAAGATTTGGATTAAAAAACAAATAAAAGAAAATAAAAATTTGTTAATCGTTTTAGAGCTATTTCCTCTGAAAGAAAACAGACACATTTCTATCCTGGAAATAGGAGCTAAAAGCATATACAGGTTAAGGACTGAAATAAAGAAAATGTTTTAAAATGGATTATCAATCAGAAGATAACATTATAGTTTATAACACAAGTCCATCAGGAAAAGAAATTTTGATTTATTTAAATTATTTCCATTAGTAATATGAAGTAGATAAGCAAATAACTTAGATTCCACTTGAATTTTTGAAATAAATAATACAAATATGAAATAAGTGTTCCCTTCTCCTGATATACACACACATTCTGTAGTAACAGTTTTAGATTAAGAACCAACTGAATTGTGCATGATGCAGCAGAGGGGCTGGAGCTAGAATGAACAATTTAGAGAAATAAGAACATTGGTCAGTTGTGGGATGTTGTGGTTATTTCCGATACTTTGAGAGTAGTCCGAGAGCGAAAGTAGTTCTATTTCTCTCCAGCATAGGAATAATACATACATGTGTAGTCAAACCAAGGGCCAAGAACAGCAATTGAGAACGCAGCTGAAGCAAGTCAAATATATTTCAAGGTGAGGGGTACTATGATCATTATTTTCTTGGACTAGGCATGAAGGGAATGTGCACTCAAGCATTGGTATTATTTTCATTATTTCCTTCATAACCACATCTAATATACAGTCTTCTATCATCTTATTTATTTAAGTACCTTTTGGTAAATAGTTATTAATTCTTTTGAATGATGTTTATGGCTAAAAAGAAGAGCAATAAAAAGAGTATATTACTAAATTTTAGAAAAATCAAGCACATGGTTTATAAAGAGGGAAGAATAAAAATTTATAATGGATTTTGCAATTAAAATCAATTGTTGTCAATATGGAATATTTAGGGAGAAGATAGTTACACACAGCACAATAAAATGTAGCCTTGAGAAAACAAATAACTAATAATTCTCGACTGGAATCAAGACATATGATTCTCTGAAGCCATCCACTCCATGGCCATGTGATTTTTTATTTTGATATTTTCATTCTGCACATCATTCTTCTAAGAGCCTGGTATACCTGCTTATTCTGCAAAGTATAGATGACAGGGTTCAGCAACGGAGTCATGACTGTGTTCACAAGGGCAGCCTCCCTGTTGGAATCTAGCCTGTTTGTTTGCTTTGGTTTTACATATGTAAAGACACAGCTGCCATACATCAGAGAGAGAACAATAAGGTGAGATGAGCAGGTGGAGAAAGCTTTTTGTCGCTCCTTGGCTGATGGGAGTCGCACAATTGTTGCTGTATGCAAAGATGCTTATGATCAGGTATGTCAATAGGATACATAAAGTGAGGACAAAGGCCAGCATTTCAATAAATCTGGTGTCAGAACAAGAGAGATGAGTCAGTGGGCCAAGGTCACAGAAGAAGTGAAGGATGACATGGGAGCCACAGAATGATAACTGAGAAACCTTCACTATCAGACCAGTAATAAGAGTAAAGCCCAAAGCAAAGCAGTCAGTGACCAGGAAGAAGCAAATCTTCAGGTTCATGATGGCCGAGTAATGCAGAGGCTTGCAAATGGCCATGTACTGATCCAGAGACATCACTGCTATGAGTAAGAATCCTGCTGCTCCCAGAAATATGAAGAAAAAGTCTTGTATGAAACAGGCAGCAAAAGAAATATTTTGCCTGCCTAAAAGAAAGATGAGCAGCAATTTAGGAATAACAGTGCATATGAAACAATACTCACAGAAGGAGAAAATGCTGAGGAAAAAGTACATAGGTGCCTGGAGCTGGAAGTCAGTACAGGTGATGGTGACTATGACTGCATTGCCTGCAATGGACCCCAGGTATGCCAGCAGGTGCACCAGGAAGAGGACCTTTTCCAGATGCTGGACAACAGAAAACCCCTCCAATATGAATTCTTGGACAGTTGTCCCATTCCTCATTTCCATGGACATCTCTTGTCATAGCAGCATCACCTGCTGGTCTTCACCTATAATAAAGATATCACAAGTACAAAGGTTTTAGGGGAATACAAGACCAAGTTATTTGACTATCTGAAAAGAAGGCTAAGCAGATAGAAAAAGTTGTGCACAGAGTTGGCTGTTGAGTCAGAAGGACCTGAGTACAGTATTAGTTCAATACTGAGATCTATCCATGGTGAGATGGGTCATCTTTGAAGTCAGTTAACATTTTTGAATTTTACTTTCACTCTCTGTAAATGAAGATGATAGGATCTACCTGCTCATGGGATGACGCTGTTTCAAATATCAGTGTGTTCTTCAATGCCTAAATGTAATATTATGATCATATGTATACTCTTAAATATAGAGTGCTTAGTAGAGAGAGTATTGACATTTGCACAGTTACAAAACATTTTATTGTGTTTTACAATATTGTCAGTTTGTGAATGAACATGACAGTAATAGTGGTAATATTCCTTATGAGTATCTTTTTTAAAATATGGAACAAATTCTATGGTTTAAATCATCATCATCATCGTCTTCTTCATCATTATCACTCCCACCATCATCTGTTTAAGACTTTATGAATGCTTGCTACTATGACAGTCACCAAAATTTCTATTACTATTTCTATCACTCTCCATAATAATTATAAGTTTTAGGTTGTCCACAATCCTTCTTCCACAGAGGGAATTTGAGATTTAGAGAGTCTCAGAGAGGTTACAACACATAGTTTGAAAATGCAGAGCTGGAAATTACTAGATCCTCCCAAATCCAAAGCTTCTGCTGTTTCCAAAGGCTATTACAAAATATTTAAAAATAGGAACAAATTTGTGATCTCTCAACCTTACATGAAATTTTAGCTTTATCTTAATTTTTTTTTATCTTTCAGTTAATATCATGAATGAATTACTGACCTACAGAATGACATGGGCCTTAGAGATTATCTACTTTTGCACATTCGATAAAACAAATTGGAGATCAGAGATATTGGGGGTTGCTCAATGGCATTGTATAAGTTGAAAATCCAGGATTTACCCTGCTCTTCTAGAGCTCCATGTTGGCATGTAAAAGAGGTGGAGAATGACAATTTACAGGATTAACCTATTTGCAGAGGACTTTGTGGAAACTTGGTATCCTCCCACTCACTCTTACATCAAAGCACAATGAATTTTCTCTTTCACTCTTCAATTCTCTAAACAAATCACTTCTCTTATAATGGTGCTTGGCTCTAGCATCTCAATACTAAGGTGAAGGTCTGCAGTGAGCAGTGTGTCTCTCTCACTAACCTTTCATGAGCCAAGTTCTCTGAAGTGTTGTTCATGCAAGCAAACTGCTCATGGCTTTGTGGTGCTGCCCATAAGGCCACCTGGAATCTCTACATCTGCTCCAATTGACAGTAGTAGTTCCGCCAAGCTATCACAATCCTTGTGGCCAAGCACACACATGAGTTACCTCATGGGGAGCGGGGACATGACTTTCTCCATTTACAGCCAACCTCTTCCAAAAATTGAGAGCTTGACTTTGCCTGAGGGGAAAGGAAAAGAATAGAAACTCATTTGTCATAGCCTGTTATACCAGGTGGGGTGAATATGTACCCCATATTCCCAGTGTCTCTGTCAACGAAACTCTGTTTCTATAGTCCTAAGTGTTTCATACCACAATCAGGCTACATAGTAGCCTGGACTACTGACATCCCAGAAAGGAGAAGACAGAATAAAACAAGCATATTTTAGTGACCCTAGTCTGAATGAGAGCTTGATTCTGGAACTACTAGGGGTTCTGATGGATGGTCTAGCTCTACATCCTCCACTTGGTAAATGCTCAGATAACATTAGACATTTTTATTCCCTTTTTATACCAGCTAATGAGAGCAGGAAGCTTCTGAGTTGAGCCCTGGGAGCTGCCAAGACCAGGCTCCTTCTGCTGAAGTGCTCCACTGTTATGGGCACATCCACTCCCAGAAACCTATTATATCATCTTTTCACTGGAGAAACATCCTCATTCTACTGCATCATCAACAAGAGGTTTCCAACATGCAGGTCTGAGGTCTCTGAGATAGTTCTCTCACAAGACTGTTTAGTCACCAAGCAAGGTACACCCAGCCAGTGAGCAGAGATCTTTTTTTTTCTGAGAGTGGTGCATGCTTATGAACAGAAGTTAAAGAAAAGTTGAAAAAGAATAAAGATAAGAAAATTCACTTCGACAATAGAAATGATCAAGTTATTAACATGTGGCGTTAAATGTGTACACACACATACATACACGCGTATGAGTGTATGCATGCGCTTGGGATAATACACTGTCTATATATATTTTTCATGACTTTCCTGTTTTGCCTACCATCATAGTTGTGAAGTGTTCACATCTCATTCAATACTCTCTGAGAACATACTTTTAATGGTTGCATGATGCTCCCTTGTCTGAGCATGTGATATTTCACATAGCATTTGTGATAGAGTCTTGTCATGTGTTCTCTACAACATTTCCTCTCCTTGTACACTTTGGAAATCTCTGTTTTCAGATCTCCTTTGCAACACCTGAAAATTATGTAATTGTATTAACCAATGTTACCCCAATAAACTTAAAAAAATAAAAAAATAAAATAAGATCTTCTTTGCTGATTGATTGCAGGTTAAGTTCTAGAGAGTGGAATGTGGACAGAAATGAGAGGATATGACACTTCTGTGCCTGGAACAACACTTACTGTTCCTGACATCAGTGATGGTGGATGGCAGATGGCAGATGGAAGAAGCCTGAGTCTGAGAGTGAGTGCTTGGGGGAAAACTGTCTGGAGATGCCCAGACTACATCAGACTTTGAATGATAAATAAACCTTTGTTGTGTTGAGTCACTGTAATTTCAACATTTACTTGTTACTACTATATAGCTTAGCATATATTAGTATATATAACCACATTTATTGCATAACTGAGTTTGTTTTCAATTTCTTATTTTAAATATATGCTTCAATGACCATATTAAAGAATACATATTTATATCTTAGATTACCATCCTTGAATATGTTCAGATTTTTGGAAAATATGCATCATTATCTGCCCCCCACAAAGTAGTGTATGAGAGTAACCATTAAAACTTGGCCTCATCAAAACAGTTATTATCTTAAAAAGCTGTTAATTTTGTAGATTGCAAATAACATCTCATTGTTTTAATTTTCATGTTTTTCATTTCTAAAAAGGTTGAAAATGTCCTTTCCTAATACCTCTCTGGGAAAAATGTGGATGCTACTGTTCGGCTGAAGGTGCTGGTCAAGAGCATCTTCTTACCTCTCTGGCATCTTCTGTCTCTATGAGTTGAGATTTCTTGAGTTGAACTCTGTCCATGAAGAGAGATGCCTTTGATCTGTCTTAAAATTAATTGCCTTGTTAGTAGTCTGAGTGAGCACTGCTGTGTCTAGATGGAAATGAAGATGCCAATTCTTCTCATCTTATGTCTCTAAAAGAAAGAAATGTGAAGAAATGGCATAGATGATAGAGGCTTTGTTTATCCCTCTTGCAACAAAATCAAAGTTGTGACAGGAACATGGAGCAAACAACAAGCAGAGTTACCTGGAATTTAGATGAACAGAAGCACTATAACTTTGAAGAGAAATCAGAAATCACCCTGCTATGGTACAAGGTAGGAAGGGGCAAAGATATGAGGCTGTTTGGTTCCCAGCACCTGACTGGGACAGAAGCTGTGGCAGCCAGCAACTGTAGATGCCTCTTAAAGGGGCTGTGTCTGCACGCAGATTTTTGCGGTGACAGACCTGCTTGCTTTGAGCACCAGCTTCAGGTTGGCTGCTCTGGGATACCAGGGACTTACAAGGAGGACCTGGTGGCACCCATTGTTCCTCTGTTGAGCCCTCCCTATTCCCAGTGTGTGAACTCAGTGCCACTATAGCTGAGATATCATCAAACTTGATAACAGTCGCTCCATCCAGAGGATTTGCTATAACTCTGCCTCCCCCAAATTGCAGCCCCACCCAAGACACATCTAGTAGCGTCCTCAGAATGTCCAGGGCTCCTTGTTGAGCCAACTCCAAGACTCACACTGGTGGCAGCTGACATTGGTTTCTGGTGTAGCCTCTTGAGAAAACTATAAGCCCAACATCTGTGGATTGCTTGCTGAATCTTAACAGGTGGATTGGAGGGGCACAGGCTGCAGCTAAACTTGGCCTGCAGCTGAATCCCTTTTAGGACTGTACCACTGGACACCTACTACACAAGCCACACTAATAAGATGAGGAGACTTAGGATCTTTGCTTAGTATATAGAAACAGACACAGAAAGGTAGCAAAAAATGGGGAGACAAAGAAGCAGAAACCATATGAGAGAACAAAATAGAGATCCAGGAATAATGGAATCAAGCAATCTAACAGATGCAGAGTTCAAAACACTGACTATAAAGATACTCAATTTAATTAGGAGAAGAGTAGCTGAACTCAGTGAGAACTTTAACAAAGAGATTAAAAAACATAAAACTGGAAATGAAAACTATAAAAGAGAACCAAACAGAAATGATGAATACAATATCTGAGGTGAAGAGTGTATTAGAAGGAATCAACAGAGTGGAGGAAGCGGAGGATCGAATAACCAATATAGAGGATTAGGTAGTGGAGGACACTGAACTTAAAGGCAGCAAGAAAAAAAATCCAAAATAATAAAGATAATATAAGGAGCCTCTGTGGTAACATCAAATGTAACAACATGTGCATCATAGGGTTACCAGGAGAAGAAGAGCATGAAGTTGAAAACCCATTTGAAGAAATAATGATGAAAAATTTCCCTCATCTGGTGAAAGAAATAGACATACAACCCTAGGAAGCTCAGAAAGTCCCAAACAAGATGAACCCAAAGAGGCCTACACCAAGACACATCATAATTAAAATGCCAAACTTTAAATATAAAGAGAAAATCTTAAAAGCAGCAAGAGAAAAACATCTAGTTACCTACAAGGGAGTTCCCATAAGACTAGTAGCTTACAAACCTCATTAGGAGCTGAGGGCCAGGGGCAGAAAGTAAAGGCAGGGCTGGTGCCCTGGAGGCAGCTAATTGATCACTGTTGAGAACAAGAGTTACTGGCCCAACAGTTATATCTGTCTTACCATTGTCTGTGATGACTTGGCTCCCAGATGGCGATGCTGTTCTCTGCCAAGAATTTTCAAAGAAATTATATGACTTAATTTTCCAAAGGTTTCTAAAATCCCAATTTGAATATTGCTACTAATTCAAGGTAAAATTCCTAGTAAAACTTTCTACCTATGATGTGCACACTAAAGCATAGAGATTGAATGACACATTCTATTGTGAGGAGCTGGATTACACCCTGACATTCATTAGGCTTTGGGAAAAATATTGGTTCCTGAGGAAGGAGATGGAGGAAATCCATCATCTTCTGTCAACAATTCTTTACGTCTCTACCAACATTATGATTCTTTTTATTGGAAATTTTTGACTAAATAATTATTTGTTTCCCTCATCAATCTTATTAAAAAAGGGAAGCACACATTTCTTCCTCTTCAGGAAAGAAAGGGAACATCATGTGGTTACTGTAACATCACTAACCTGGATCAGCTTCCTAGATTCCTTCTAGAGGCAGGAGAAGAAGGAAGACATGTGAGCCGTAGGTTGAAAAATCTGTTGTTATAGCAACAATTGACTTAGAAGGCTAGTTCTCTAGGGTACAGCAGCTAGGCTGCTGTGGCATCAATGGTCCAATTATTTTGTGGCCTCTGGCTTCCCATCAAAAGCCAGGGAATAGGACTAAACTCCTGGTGTATTTTCAGGTAACTCTGGGACATATAGTAGCTGCCTGGAGATATGTTCTGCTTGAATCTGTCCTCACCAATCTTGATCTTACAAGGTCAAAGCAAATATCACAGAAATTTTCATGGATTCCACCTTTTCACAAACAGACAAAAGTGTTTCTGTAACATTTATCTATATGCACACTCTATTTTCAATCCAGGCCAAACTTGGACATCATGGTCATATTCTCAGTTGGACATTAAAGAAAATAAATAGTGAGAGATGAGTTACAGAAGCTGAGATAATTGCTTATTTACGTGGGGTTGTTCTAATTTTATTCAGCACTAGCTTCATGGTGCAGAAATACCTATTCGACCTGAGCAAGTCCCAATGTTAACAATATGGTAGGAGGTGAAAGGAGAGTGGGCTGGCATGTGGTTTTTATAAAAAAGCTTACAAAGGGACACTCAGATAGAAGTAGGGTGAATTAACTATACAATACATCTAGCTTAAGGAGTGGTGACCTGGTTCCAAGAAATGTTTCAAATTTTCCTTGATCTATGTTTCTCTTCTCTGGATAGTGCCTTCACAGCTATCCAGTACCCATTGTTTACTTAGTACCTTGCAATCTCATTTATCTTTGAAATTTTTCAGTATTCCTTGTGCTTTGAGGATTTAGTCAACTAGAGTAATGAAAAGGATAGTTCTTAAAGTTACATTTGTGATTATCTAAACATGGAGAGATAAAGCAAACATTGGCTTGTGGATTTATTGTTTACCACTTTGTCCTGGAGCCACTCTTGAAAAATTAAGCTAAACCAATATTCATGATTTAGATAATAAGAATATTTTGTCTTAAAATGTAACTGGTTAATATGACCTTTCATGGAAAGGTTTCTATTTCTAGTATTATAACCTTAAGTAAGAAGGTTAATTGGCTGAAGGAAGCTGAGGCCTATTATCTATGATATTGTGGCAGAGGGACTAGAGGATGCTAAATTGGACAGGAAATGGAGATTGGAATGGGAGGAAGCATGGTCAACAGGCTGAACCTCAGTCTGAGGATGGACCTGTGTGATACAAATAATACTCTGAGAATCAAACTGTCTTTCATGGAATTTCCATAAAAATAAGCCAACAATCCAAGTGGAGACCAAAACACATCAGTTCTGATTCAGAGGGCACAGTATTATTACATTCAATACCACTCACTTAAGTATGGAAAAGCATATTAGTGTAAGTATCTTCGACTTTGGACCAGGAGGGTACACTGAATGTAGAGCATAATTTATCATATCTAGATTTCTTTATTTTCTCTTTTATTCATGCATGGAAAAATAAATATTTTCATTTTTAAAGAAACTCCTATTATAGAATGATTAAGTTGAATTATGTGGGTAGTACAGAAAGAGGAGGAAAAAGCTATTAGTAAATCTTAGATATGAAGCTATTTGGAAAGGTTTGGAATCCTTCACTATTAGTTTCCTGGTAAGATTTCTGTGCTTGTCTCACCTCTGATGTGTGGATGCTCCAAGTGTTGAGTAGAGAATGTGTAGTTCTAAGTGGTGTCTTTGACATCAAGATTCTTAAGCATCTTTATTTCAAGACCTTTCCAGTATTAAATGATGAATGTTATGTTTTACAAAGTCAAGATTTCACACAGGGTATAGAAGAACCCCCCAATGAAACCCTCAAAACAAACTCCTTGAAATTGGGACAAAGTTTATATTTACAAGTTCACACCTCTCCTGATAATACCTTTATTGCTTATTACATGATATGAAGTTTTACTGTTATGGGAAGGGGCTCTATTTAGTGGAGAATATGAAAAATGTGCAATGAAAATAGAAAACTATTTTATATAATAGAATATATATAGAATATATATTCTGAATATATATAGAATACAGAAACTTTGCAAGACAGAAGGGTTTGGCACAAAATATTCAAAAAGTATTCAAAGCAATAAAAGATTACATTATCCAGCAAAGCTATCATTAAAGTTGGAGGACAGATAAAGAGCTTTCCAGAGAAGAAAAAACTAAAGGAGTTCATCATCACCAAGCCAGCATTACAGGAAAGGATGGAGGGACTTCCTTAAGAACAAAAAAGTTAGATATATATAGTATATATAGAAAATGTGAGTCTTTTGGCTGGACTTGAGACATCACCCCACCTATTAGTATTGCATTAGTTTGAATTGTAAAGTCCATTTCTAAGATTCCTAAGATTCAGTAAACCAGAGTGATTTCTTTCCACACATAAAACTATGGTGATCTCAGGCTGATTAGAGCTATTTGTATGAGTGTTGAGGAGATGTTCCTAGATCAACAATACAATCAAATTCTGTCTTCTTATCCAATACTTGTCACCTCCTGAAGGGAAATCACTTGAAAAGAAATCTCTGAATCAGAAGAATCAGAGGAGAGAGGTTTGGAGAAACATGGTGGAGTGGAAGATGTCTTATGAATAAAAAATGGCAATAACTACATATCTATTAAGAAGTAGTTCAAGTGAAAAGGAATTAAGTGCTCTAAACAATAGAGAGGGTAGCTGAAAAGATAAGAAGAAAAGACCCTACAATGCTGCCTACAAGAGATTCACTTCAGATTAAAAGACACACACAAACTAAAATTTAGAGGATGGGAAAACATATTGCATGGTGGACCTAGGGTATAGTGTGCTGAATGGAGTAAGTCAGATAGAGGAAGACAGATGCCATATGATTGCCTGTTGAAACAACAATAAGCTGAATATCTAAAACTAAAACTAAACAAACAAACAAACAAACAAAAACCACATACACAAAAATACCACCAAAACTACACACCAGCACGTCTGAGTATGAGATCTCTGCAAAAGAGCTACCACAGGACAGAACCCCGAATGTCGGGTAGTAGACTGGGAGAGATAATGAAGCTGTCTCTAGCAGCAGCCAGAGCTCCCTGTAGGAGGAGGGAGATGAGAACAAAATAAATAAATAAACAGAAACAAACTCAGAACGTTTTGAGGGTTATCAGATGGGAAGAGGTTGAGGGGGTCTGTGAAAAAGAGGCAGGGGATTAAGAAATACAAATTGGTAGTACTTGAGGCGAGTTCCCTGAACAGCACTGCCTGGGAGAGTTCGAGTTGCATGCAGCTGGTGGAAGGGCACAGTCATCAAGGCAGAAAGCAGAGAAGCAAAATGGCAGAGAAACAACAGTTGATATAGAAAGTATAGCATAAAGAATATAGCCAATAATACTGTAATAACTATGTATGTGTAAGAGGGGGACTAGATTTATTGGGATGATCACTTTGAGAGTTATACAGAGGTCTAACCAAGTGTAGCGAGCATGATTAAATATCTACAAGAGAAAAAAAAAGGTATTATTAAGGCTTTGTATAAAGCAGAAATCCAAGAGGCTTAGACGCCATCTACTAGAAAACAAAAGAAAAATGCCTTCTTTGCAACAGGCTAAAGAGAGACCTTTATATAATTAATCTTTCTGGAAAAAAAAGCAGAATTCATTTCCATTAATGCCCAGGTGGAGAACTAGTCCATTAAATACCATGAACAACTAAGGTGACAAGGTATCTCAGGAAGAGAAAAATCTCCAAAAATAAGTTTACAAATATAGAAATATGTGACTTAAATGACAGAGGATTCAGGATGGTACTTCTGAAAAGACTCAGTCAGATCCAAAACAACTCAAATCAACAATTTCAGAAATTGAAAAAACAACTAGGCGAGCAGAGCAAGGAGATTGAAATCCTCAAAAAGAACAGAATAGATCTTTTGGAGATAAAGAAAACACACACTGCAAGAGTTGAAAAATGAAATAGCAAGCTTGGGAAATAGAGTCAACCAAATGGAGGAAAGGATCAGCAATATCGAAGACAGAAATCTAGAAATAAATAAGAAAGAAGAAGAGAGACTGAAGAATGAAAAATAATGAAAGAGAAATACAAGAACTAGTTGATACTATCCGGAGAGGAAACATAAGAATAATGGGCATTTTTGAAGACAAGGAAAAGGAGCAGGGACTAGAAAGCATTTTCAGACAAATAGTTGACAAGAATTTTCCAAATCTAAAGAATGAGCTGGAGCTTGGAATTCAAGAAGTCAACAGAACGCCCAATTATCTCAAACCAAAAAAGACTTCACCATGACACATTGCATTAAAATTATCAAAAATCAACAACAAAGACAGAATTTTCAGGGCAGTCAGGGAGAAGAAAATGGTAACTTATAAAAGAAACCCCAGTAGATTACTGTCAGACTTCTCAGCACATTACTTGCAGGCCAGAAAGAAGTGGAATGAAATATTCAAAATATTAAGTGAATAATATATCCAGCTAAGCTCTCCTTTAGATATGAAGGAGAAATTAAATCCTTTCCAGACATACAAAAATTTAGGGAATTCTGCGCTATGAGGTGTGCACTACAGGAAATACTTAAAGGGGTCAGTTCACCAAAACAAAATGACCGAAAAAAAAAAATAAGGTGACTTTCAGGCAAATAGAGGCAGAGGAGTGCAAACCTTACTAAAAATAGGACATTATAAGCTTAAGTAATAAGAAGAGGATTGCTATAGCAATATATTATTGAGTGTTCAGAATACATAGGGACAATTTGAGACAACAATGACTGAAAAGGGAGGATTCAAAGATCTAAATTCGCAAAGAGAATGGAGATAGGCACATGAAGAAGAAAATGGACAACTGTATATATATAACTATCCTTTACATATTCATACTGGTAACCACATACCAAAGATTCAGAACTGAACAATATAACATAAAACAAGTAGAATCAGAGGGAAAACCCACAAGCCAACCAAAATAAAGAAAACAGAAACATAAGGACAAGGAAACAAAGGAAACATGGAGCTACCACAAAGCAAAAGATAAAATGGTTATAAGAACACCTCATATTTTAATAATCCACCTAAATATAAATGGACTGAACTCACCAATAGAAAGGCACAGAATTGCAGAATGGGTCAAAAATCAAAACCCAACCATATGCTGCCTCCAGGAGACACATCTCAGCTCCAAAGCCAAATATAGACTCAAAGTGAAAGGATGGAAAATGATATTTCAAGCAAATAGCATTCAGAGAAAAGCAGAAGTAATGATACTAATGTCAGATGAAATGGACTTCAAAATAAAAAAAATGTAAAGAAAGATACTGAGGGACACTTCATAATGATAAAGGGAATCATGCACCAAGAAGACATAACACTTATTAATACCTATGCTCCCAATCAGGAAGCCTTGAAATATGTAAAGCAATTACTAATAGAACTAAAGGGAAGACAAACCAAAACACTATCATAGTAGGGGACCTAAATACCCCACTGTTGGATATGGACAGATCATCCAAACAGAAAATCAATAAGGAAATAACATCCTTAAATGACACATTAGACCAACTGGATATAATTGACATTTACAGAGCCTTCCATCCCAAAACAGCTACTTATACATTTGTCTCTAGTGCACATGGAACATTCCCAAGAATCCACAACATACTGGGACACAGAGAAACCTCAGCAAATAAAAGAGGGTTGAAATCATACCAACTATATTTTCTGATCATAATGCTTTGAAAGTAGAGATCAACTGCAAAAAGAAATCAGGAAGAACCACAAATACATGGAGATTAAACAACATGCTACTGAAGAATAACTGGGTCAGAGAAGAAATAAAAAGAGGGATCAAGAGATACACAGAAAAGAATCATAATGGCAGTACAACATATCTAAACTTTTGGAGCACGGCAAAAGTGGTCATAAGGGAAAAGTATCATATTCATATCATTACAGGCCTATCTCAAAGAACAAGAATGAGCCCATATAAATAACCTAATGATTCATCTTATAAAGCTAGAAAAGGAAGAACAAATGAAGCCTAAAGTCAGCAAAACTAAAGAAATAATCAAAATTAAGCAGAAATAAATGAAATTGAAAACAAAACAAACAAAACAAAAAGACAAAGTAAATGCGAAGAAGAGTTAGTTTTTTGAGAAGGTTAATAAAATTGACAAACCCCTGGCTAGACTCACTAAAGAAAAAAGAAAGGACACAAATAAACAAAATCAAGATAAAAGGGGAAATTATGACAGACACCACAGAAATACAAAGAATCGTACAAGAATACTACGAAAAAGTATATAAGATCAAATTTAATAACCTAGAAGAAATGGACCAGTACTTAGAAAAATACAATCTTCCTACACTGCATCAAGAGGAACCAGAAAATCTAAATAGACAGATCTGTAGTGTGGAAATTGAAACAATTATCAAAAGCTACCAAAAGGTAAAAGTCTGGGACCGGATACCTTCACCAGTGAATTCTACCAAACATTCAAATAAGATTTAATACCTATTCTCCTCAAAACTTCCAAAAACTCAAAGAGGAAGCAATACTTTCCATCATTTTTTAAGGTCATTATTACCCTGATACCAAAACTTAGTAAAGATAACACACAAAAAAGAAAACTACAAACTGATATCTCTCATGATGCGAAAATCCTAAATGAGATACAAGCAACATATTTAAAAGATTATACACAACAATCAAGTGGACTTCATCCCAGGGGCACAGGGATGGTTTAACATACATAAATCAATTAATATGATACACCACATAAACAAATTAAAAAATAAGAATCATATGATTATATCAATAGATGCAGAAAAAGCCTTCAACAAGATACAGCAAACATTTATGATCAAAACACTTTACAAAATCAGTATAGAAGGAAAATACCTTAACATAATAAAGGCCATATATGACAAACTCTCTGCCAACATTATACTTAATGGTAAAAAAGTAAAAACTTTTCCCTTAAAATCAGGAACAAGTCAAGGCTGTCCACTATCACCACTGTTATTTAATAAAACATTGGAGGTCCTAGCCAGTGCAATCAGGCAAGAGAAAAATATAAAAGGCATCCATATAGGAAACAAAGAAGTCAAACTATCACTATTTGTGGATGACATAATTCTCTATATAGAAAACCCTAAAGACTCCACAGGAACACTACTAGAAACAATAAGCAAATACAGTAAAGTTTCTGGATACAAAATCGATGTTCAACAATCCATTGTGTTCCTATATCTAATAATGAAGTGTCAGAAAAAGAAGTGGAAAAAATAATTCCTTTTGCAATTGCAACAAAAAGAATAAAATACCTAGGAATAAATCTAAAGAAACATGTGAAGGACCTAGAAATGAAAACTGTAGGAATCTATTAAAAGAAATTGAAGAAGATACAAAGTAATGGAAAGACATTTTGTATTCTTGGAATGGAGGAATCAACATAGTTAAAATGACTATATTACACCACATATAAGTGATATCATGTGATTTTCAACTTATTCTGTCTGGCTGATTTTACTTAGCTTGATTATCTCAAGGTCCATCCATGTTGTTGCAAGTGGCAGTATTTTATCTCTTTTTATGGCTGAGTAATATTCCATTGTATATATGTACCACAGCTTCTTTAGCCAATCATCTATAGTAGGACACCTTGGTTGCTTCCATGTCCTGGCCACCGTAAATAATACTGCTATGAACATTGGTGTGCAAATATCTTTTCGGGTATGGATTTTCAAGTCTTTGGGGGTAAGATACGCAGTAGAGGGATTGCTGGCAATGTACTACATTTTTGTACATCACGTTGGCTGATTGGAGGAAAGATATATCTAGCCAAAAATAAAAGATCAGGATGGACTCAGCTCTGCTTTCTCTTCACGCCCTTCTTAATTTGACTATTTGTTTTGAAAAGAATGGAATTCTAGGTGGTCTCAGCCTATGATAGGGTTTAATTTTACAAGTGGCATCTCATTCATAGAAATCCTGAAACAGGAGTCACTGTATGACCGATCCTCATGGACAATGAAATTGAAGAGTGAGTCTCTTTTCAGGCAGCTCTAAAAACTTTAACATTTGCGTTTTTACGTCATTCATCTACTTATCTCTTATTCATACTCTAGCCACATTCTTCATGTCTACAACTTTATGGCATTCTACTAAATGGTGTTTATACTCTTAATTTCTATCCCTCTATTACTTCAGTAACACAGGGTCCTTAGTGGCTGTGACACTTTCTTGTGCTATATCAGTGCTTCATTTAAGGGAGAAAAAAATACAAATCTTACACACTCTTCCAAAGGTATGAAAAGAATAATATAATAATTTCCTAAACATTCTATGAAGCAAAATATTATCTTTCTTTCCCAGATTTATTGAGATATAATTGACATAAGCTTAAGGTAAACAAAGTTATGATTTGGTACACATATACTTTCAGAATGTTTACTGCAATAAGGTTAATTAACACGTCCTTCATGTCACACAATTATCATTTTGTTGTTAGGGTAAGAACATTAAAAGTCTACTCTCATAGCCATTTTCAAGTATATAACTATAGTCACCAGCTGGACTTTAGATCTTCAGTACTTACTCATGTTCTAATTGAAAGTCTGTATCCTTGGCTGAGTATCTCTTAATTTCCTCCACCCCTCAGCCTCTGGCAACTGCCATTCCACTATCTATTTCTATGAGTCTGATGTTTTTAGATTCCACATATAAATGAGATCATACAGTAGTTTTCTTTCTCTGTCTTATTTTGATTGGCAAATGCCCCGAGGAACCATTCATGCTGTCGTAAATGACAAGATTTCCTTGTTTTTTAAGGCTGAACAGTAATCCATTGTGTGTATACTATTTGAATGTGAATATACAGTTTTCCCAATTTTCATTATTTTATATATTTGTATCACATTTTCTTTATTTCTTTCTTTAATATTCATTATGCTATACATTACATCCCCAGGACTTATTTATATAATAACTGAAAGTTTGTACTTTTGACTACCTTCACCTATTTTGCATACCCCCACCACCACACCCTGCCTTTGGCAATCACAAATCTGTTCTCTATATCTCTTTATTCATTTAAAAGTTTTTAAATTTTTTAGATCTACATATGGGTGACAACTTATAGTGTTTGTCTTCTTCTGCCTGAATTATTTCACTTACCACGATGCCCTCAAGGTCCATTCATGTTGTTGTGAATGACAGGACACCTTTTTAAAAGGCTGAATAACATCCCATTGTATATATATCTACCACATTTTATTTATCCATTCATCTGTTGATGGGGCTTAGGTGGTTTCCATATATTGGCAATTACAAATAATGCTGCAATGAACATGAGAGTGCAGATATCTTTTTGACATAGTGATTTTAGTTCCATTGGACATATATTTAGAAGTGAGATTGCTGGATCATATAGTAGTTTTTAAAGAAACATCCATAGTGCTTTTTGCAGAGGCTGTGCTAATTTACAGTCCCACTAACAGTGAAAGAGGGTGCCCATTTCTTTGCATCCTTGCCAATGCTTGTCTTTTTGATCAGAGCCATTCTAACAAATGTGAGGTGATATCTCATTGAGGTTTTGATTGTATTTCCCTGATAATTAGTGATGTTGAGTACCTTTTTGTGGACATGTAATCCATTTGTATGTCTTTGAAGAAGTGTGTATTCAAGTACACTGCACATTTTTTAATGGGACGGTTGGGCTTTTCTTTACTTTTCTTTTCTTTTTTTGCCATAAGTTGTATGAATTCCTAATATATATTGGAGATAAAACCCTTATCAGACATATTGCTTTCAGGTATCTACTACAATTTTTTAGGTTGCCTTTTCACTATTTATTGTATAAAATTTATTGGGGTGACATTGGTTAATAAAATTACATAGGTTTCAAGTGTACAATTCAATAATATGTCATATGTGTATTGCATTATGTATTCACCACTCAAAGTTAAATTTCCTTTCATCACCATATATTTAAACTTCTTTACATTTATCTACTTGCCTCCTCCCCTCTTCCCTCTGGTAACCTCTAAGCTGTTGTCCATGACCATGAGTTTCTGTTTGTCTTGTTCGTTTGTTTCTTTGTGTTTTATATCCCACGTATGAGTGAAATCATATGTTTTTCAACTTTTTCTATCTGACTTATTTTGTTTAGCATGATAATCTCAAGATCCATTCATGTTGTTGCAAATGGCAGTGATTTATCCCTTCTTATGGTTGATTAATATTCCATTGTATATATTTACTACATCTTCTTTATCCAGTAATCTATGGAAGGTCACTTCGGTTGTTTCATGTCTTGGCTATCATGAGTAATACCGCAATGAACATTGTGGTACATATATCTTTAAAAATAAATGTTTTTAATTTTTTTTGGTTAGATACTCAGAGAGGGATTGCTGGGTTTTATGAAATTTCAGGAAAAGAAATTAAAAGAATATTTTTTGTAATTGCGACAAAAAGAATAAAACACTTAGGAAGAAAGAAAAGATGTGAAGGACCTATACACTGAAAAATACCAGACTATGAAAAGAAATTGAGGAATTGGAAAGATATTATGTGTTCATGGGTTAGAAGAATCAACATAGTTAAAATAGCCTTAGTACTTAGGTATCTTTTGATTTCTTCCTTAATCTCATTGTTATTTCATTCATTGTTTAAAAAGCATGTCATTTAACTTCCATGTGTTTCTGCGTTTTTCAGTTTTTTCCTTATAATTGACTTCTAGTTTTATGCCATTGGATTTGGAGAAGATGCTTGATCTGATGCAATCTTCTTAAATTTACTAAGACTTGTTTTGTGTCCTAAATACATGGACTATCTTGAAAAATATTCCACATGCACTTCAGAAGAATATATATTGTGCTGCTTTGGGGTGAAATGCTCTAAAAATATCAATTAAATCCATCAAGCTCTCTCTCTGGAAGATCTGTCCATTGGTCTCAATTGGGTATTAAAGTCCCCTATTATGACTGTATTGTTATCCATCTCTCCCTTTATGTAGGTCAATATTCGCTTTATATATTTAGGAGCTTTTATGCTGACTGCAAAAAAGTTTCCTTGGGTTATGTTCTCTTGTAGTAGAGCGATCCCTTTATCATTCTGTAATGCCCTTTGTTTCTTATTATAGCTTTTGTTTTATTAATTTTTCTTTCTGTTTAAAGTAATTCTATAATTTTTTAGTGTCGATTATTTTTTTTTAAATCTTTTTATATTTATTTATTTTTTATGGTGACATTGGTTAACAAAAATCCAATAAGTTTCAGCTGTACATTTTAACAGTAAGGCATATATATATTTACACTGTGTGTTCACTTCTCATAGTTAGATTTCTTTCTGTCACCACATATTTGACCCCTTTTATCCATCTTCCTCCCCCTTTTCCCCTACCATCTGGTAACCACTAGTCTATGGTCCATGTCCATGAGCTCTGTTTGTTTGTCCTGTTCATTTGTTCATTTTAGGTTTATATCCCACATATAAGTGATATCATGTGATTTTCAACTTTTTCTGTCTGGCTTATTTCACTTAGCATGATTATCTTGAGGTCTGTCCAGGTTGTCACAAATGGCAGTATTTCATCTCTTCCTATAGCTGAGTAATATTCCATTATATATATGTACCGAAGCTTCTTTAGTCAATCATCTATCGTAGGACACTTTGCTTGTTTCCATGACCTAACCACTATGAATAATGCTACAATGAACATTGGTGTGCAGATATTTTTTTGGATATGAGTTTTCAAATCTTTAGGGTAAATACCAGTAGAGAGATTGCTGAATTATATGGTAGATCAATTCTTAGTTGAGTAACCTCCATACTGCTTTCCATTGTAGCTGTAACAATTTGAGTCCCACCAGG
>NW_006433879.1:1992299-2085824 GCF_000325575.1 Pteropus alecto | reverse complement strand
CTACTGTTGATTCCTTCTAGTGTATTCTTCATTTCAGTTACTGTATTCTTCATTTCTGAGTGCTTTTTATGCTCTTGTTATATACTTAATATATAATACATTATATAGTACATTAATATATGTAAATTATATATATATATAATTATATATAATCTCCATACATATAGATATGAAATAGCTGAATAATGGAGAGGTATGTAAACTATGTTCAACTTTAATATATTTCTAAATTTTGTAATTCCAGCATTATTAAATGGGAGTTCCAGTACTCCTGTTAACAGTAAGCACTTTCTAAATTTTTCACTTTAGCCTCTCTGGTTTTTGTGAAATATTATATTGTGGTTTTAATTTACTTTTCCCTGGTGATTAATTAACCTGAACATTTTGACATGATATTGGCTATTTGTATAATCTCTTTTTGTGAGTAACTCTTCAAATATTTGGCCCAGTTTTCAATGTCCCATTGTCTTTTCCTTATTGATTTGTAGGAGATTTCTCAAATTAAAAATACCTTCTCCCAGACTATGCTGAATCAAGTGGATGTCAAATGGAGAAAATATATCTTGATCCCTACCCTACCTATATCCTACCCCCAAAAAAGTAAGAGAAAAAGGAAAAGAAATCCAGAAGATGAGTTGTAGATCTCAATGTAAATGCTGTAATGATCATCTAAAACAAAACATGGCAGAGGTTTGCCTTTTTATATTCTTAATGATGTCTTTCGATAAACAGAGGTACTTAATTTATGTGTAGCCTAATTAATTGTTTCTATGGGAAATTGATTTGTCTTCGTCAAGAAATTTTTTGCCATCTCCAAAGACATTAAAATACTCTGCCATGTTTTTTTTAGATGATTGTTACAGCATTTATTTACATTTAATCTACAACTCATCTTCTGGATTTCTTTTCCTTTTTCTCTTACTTTTTTGGGTATAGGAGATAGGTAAGGTAGGGATCAAGATATATTTTCTCCATTTGGCATCCATTTAATTCAGCACCATTTACATTTACTGAAACAACTATCATCTCCCTACTGCATTAGAATGTCATTTTTGTCATAAATCTGGTAATGTATATTTTAGGTCTTTCTGAATTCTTTATCTATTCCACCAGTTTGTCTATACTGGTACAATTACCATCTCTCTTAGTTGTTGTAAATTTATAATATGTTTTAAAACATAAAAATGAATATCCTTTAGCTTTTATTCTTTCCCTTTAAGATCGCATTAACTTTTCTTGGCTCCTTGAATTTCTATATAAATTTTAAAATCATCTTATCAATTCTAACAAAAACTAGAGACTTGTCGAGATTTTTATTGGAATTGAATCAAATCTGTTAATTTGGGGAATACTAATATCTTACCTATACTGTCTTACAAATGACAGATATGGTATAAGCCTCAGTTTATTTATGTATTTTTAATGTATTTAATTAAATTTAAAAATTTTTGCAGTATTCTATTCTTAAACATCCTTCATTTGATTTATTTTTAAGATTTCTGTTTCAATAGATTTTGAAAATATACTGGCATTATATTCAATAACTTTGCTACATTCACATATTAATCTTATAGTTGGACTGTAGATTTAATCTTATATTTATGTATATAATGATTTTATCTAGAAATACTGACAGTTTTGTTTCTTCTTTCCCAATTATTCTAAATATTTTTACTTTTGGCTTGTCTTCTATCACTGTCTGAGAAATCCTGGACAATTTTTTTTTTTGGCATTAAACAATTGAAATTTATTCTCTCACAGTTCTGGAATCCAGAAATGCAACATTAGGGTGTCTGTATTGTTCGTTCTTTTCAAAGGCTGTGAGAGAGAATCTGCCTCATTCAACAATCCTAGCTTCTGGTGGCTTTCAAACAATCCTCAGTATTCACTGGCTTGTAGATTTGTCTCTCCAGTTTCTGCCTATGTTGTTACATGGCATTCTCTCTGTATGTCTTTAAACATCTACAAGTTCGAATAAGAATGTGTTATTCCTGATCTCAAACAGAAATTTTAAATATTTTATCATTAAATATGTGTCCTCTACGTTAAATTATAGATACTCTTTATCGGATTAGGAAAATTTCCTTCTATTTCTAATTTGCAAATAGTTTTGATGGATGTATGTTGAATTTTATGTGTTATTTTTCTACAGACATTATCATATTATGTTTAAGATTGTAATTATAAGATTATAGATAATTATATATGTAATTATAAAATGATCATATGCTTACCTCCTCTCTTCTGCCGATTTCATTACATTAATTATTAAATATCAAATCACCTTTATATTTCTGTAATAAACATTACTTCATTGTTATGCATATTCCTTTTTGTATGTCATCAGATTTGTTTGCTATTATTTTGTGCAAGGCTTTGAAATGATAAGGTAGATTGGTTTGGAATTTTCATTTTTGAAATGTCTTTGTCTAGTTTTGATATACTGGCTTCAAAGAAAGTTGGAAAATGCTCCCTCTTTCTTAATCTAATATAATTTTATCCCTACTGACCATAAATGCTGGGCAGCCACAAAGCATTCTAAGTTCTGCCTGGGCAGAGAAGCAAGTTAGCAGCTCCAACCAGCTACTGAGCATAAGTGCTACTCCCCACATGATCAGAGATCCTAGCCGGAAACCGCACGTAGCTACAAAGGCTATTCTACAGCCATGAATGAACAGAGATCCAAGCCAGGAGCCCTACCCAACTATTGAACATAGCCTCTGGACCAATCTGACAAGGGAGGCCAAACAATAATATCAGGCAAACTTGGAGCCCACCCTAAGTTACCACTAGGTTGTGGAGCACAGCCTATATCACCTTCCAGGAACAGAGCTCAGCCTATGGTCCTATCCAATTTCTGAGCACAACTTGTGGCCTCACTTAGACAGAGATCCCAGACAGTGACTCATCCCAGTTTTGGAACACAGCATTCAGCCTTGATCAACTTTGGGCTTCTAACTTACAGTGGAGCACAATCAAAGACCTCAACCAATTTGTGAAGCTGCTTGAATACAGAATACAGCCAGGAGCACCATCCAACCAGGAAGCAAGGCCAGATGCTCCACCCAATCAAAAGAAATTGTGGCACCCAGCTTGCAGTTCTGACAATCACAAAGTCTAACCAGCTGTCCTTCCCAGACATGGAACATAGCCTGTGATTCTGCTCAACCAAAGGTGATTGCAGAGCACACTTATTGTTCCAACTTGATGGGAAAACACAGCCAGCAGACTCACCTGACCAGGGAACCCTGCCAGTGACCATTTGTGAATGAAGAACCAGTCAGCTAGCCTATCCAACCACAGAGCCCAGCCAGCAGCTACCTTAATCTCAAAGCACAGAAAGTTACCTTTCCAAAATAGAGACCCCGACAGCAAGCCCGACCTGCCCACAGAAGCTGCCCTATCAAGAATGCCAAACTGAACTAACTGGTGAAGATATTTTCCTGCCAAATAGTACCTGTAAAATCTGGAAGAGAAGGCCACTTCCTCAAATACACAAATATCAACGCAAAGACACTAGGATCATAAAATATCAGATAAACATGACACCACCAAAGGAAGCTCCAATACTGACGCTAAATAAATAAAGATCTATGAACTCTCTTACAGAGAATTTAGAATAAGTCTATTAAAGGGGCTCAGTAAACTTCGAGAACATACAGGTGGAGTACTAAGTGAAATGTGGAACACAGTGCATGAACAAAATGAGAAATTCAGTAAAAAAAAATAAAAACTATAAAAAAAAAAGTCCCAAAGATCTGAGAGCTGAAGAATACTATGAGTGCACTGAAGAATTCAAAAGACTTCAATATCAGAACTGAACAAGTAGAAGAAAGAGTCAGTGATGTTAAAGACAGATCACTTGAAATTATTCAGGGGAACAAAAAGAAAAAAAATAATATGAAAGACTGAAGAAAGCCTGTAGAACATATGGAAAATATTTAAGATACACAATATACTCATTATAGGATTCCTAGGTGGGTAAGAAAGTGACAGAAACCCTATTTAAAGAAATATTAGATGAAAACTTCCCAAATATCAGTAGAGAAATGGACATCTAAATTTCATGAGGCTCAAAGTCCCCAAGGGTTGAACCTGAAAAGGGTTACTCTAAGACACATTATAATTAAATTGTCAAAACTCAAAGACAGAGAATTTTGACAGCATCAACAGAAAAGTGACATTAATACAATGGAGCTCCAACAAGACAATATGCATATTTATTGGCAAAAACATTGCAGGCAAGGAAAAGTAAGATGATATATTCAAAATATTAAAAGAAAAAATTGCCAAGAATACTACACCAGCAAGACTATCCCTTTAGAGAGAAGAGGAGATAAACATTTTTCTAAACAAACAAAAGCTGAGAGAATTTATCACATTAGAACTGTATTACAGCTCTTCAAGCTGAAATGAAAGAATGCTAATTAACAATGCAAAAACATTCAACTGTGTAAAACTCACCAGTAAAGATAAATATATAGTCAAACTCAGATTCTTTAATATTGCAATGGTGGTGGATAAATCACTTTCAACTAGTTTAAAAAATGTTTTAAGTATTAACAATAACTATACAATAATTTGTCATTGGTATACAGATTAAAAGATGTAAACTGTAACATCAAAATGCTGGGGAGGAAGAATTAAAACTATAGAGTTTATGTATGCAATCAAAATTATCAGCATAAAATAGGATGTTATCACTATAAGTTAATTTCTTGGTAAGCCTCATGATAACCATAAAGAAAAATTTGTAGTACATAGACAAAAGATTTAGAAAAGAAACTTAAGCATATTTCCACAAAAATGATTCAAATCATAAAGGAAAATAACATATGAGAACAAAGGAACTACCAAATGGTAGAAATACAACTAATGCAATGTCAATAGTAAGTCCTCCCTCACCTATTGATAATTACCATATGCAGAAATGGATTGAATTACCTTATGAATAGACATAGAATGGCCAAATAGACTTTTAAAAAACAACATTTAACAATATGCTGCCTGTAACAGACTCACTTTACTTTTAGGACACATTTAGGCTGAAATTGAAAGAATGGAAAAAGATATTCTAAACAAATGATAACCAAAATAGAGTAAGGGTAGCTATATTTATATTTAAAAAAATAAACTTTAAGATTGAAATGGTCATAAGAGACAAAAAATGTCACTGAATTATGATAAAGGTCAATTCATCATGAAGTTATAACATACATAAATATTTATGCACCCAATGTCAGAGCATCTAGATATATAAAGAAATACTAACAGAACTAAAAGGAGAAATAAGCAGCACAACAGAAATACCACACTCTCAACTTTGGATAGCAAATCAATAAGGAAACTGAATTGGAACAGTACTATAAACCAAATATAGCTATCAGACATACAAACATTCTATCCAACAGCAACAGAATACATATTCTTCTCAAGTACACACAGAACGTTCTCTAGGGTAGATCACAATGTTAGGGCATAAGAGATGACTCAACCAATTTAATAAGATAAAAATTATATCACATGTATTTTCTAACCACAATGGTATAAAACCAGAAATTAAGAACAAAAGGAAAATTAGATATTAACAAATCACTTGAAATTAAATGACACACTTCTGAAAAACCAACATAGCAAAGAATAAATCAAAAGTTAAATAAAAAATTACCTTAAATTAAAAAAAAAAAAAGGAAACAAAACATACCAAAACCTGCGGATGCAACACAAGCAGTTCTCAGAGGGACATTTAGAGTGATAATCATCTACATTAAAGAAAAAGAAAGATCTTACATAATACCCTAATGTTACATTTCAAGGAACTAGGATAAGAATAAACTAAACCCAGATATAGCAAAAAGAAGGAAATAAAGATTAAAGCAGAAATAAATGAAATAGAGAACAGGAAAACAATAGAAAAAAAATCAATGAAGCTAAAAGATAGTTCTTTGAAAATATAAATAAAATTGACAATTACCTGGACTGACCAAGAAAAACAGAGAGAACACAATTTAAAAACTTATAAATGGAAAAGGAAATATTATAACCAATGCCACAGAAATATAAAGGATCATAAGAGACTAATATGAATAATTATACAGCAACAAATTGGACAATACAAAAGAAATAAGTTGCTAGAAACATACAACTTACTGAGACTGAATCATGAAATAGAAAATCTGAACAGATCAGTAATGAGTAAGGTGACTGATAAGTAATCAAAACCTTTTAATAATGAAAATCCTAAGACCAGATTGTTTCACAGGTGAATTTTACCAAACATTTAAAGAAGGGTTAATGCTAGGTCTCCTCAAACTCTTTCATAAAGTTAAGAGGAGCAAATCTTCCCAAACTTTATGGTCAGTTTTACCCTGATTCCAAAGCTAGATAAGGACGCTATAAAAAATGAAATTTAAATTGGTATACAAGTGGACCTGCTCAGTACAAACATGTATTGCTTACGGGTCAACTGTATTTTCAATCCATGTTTGGGAATTCACATATACAGAGGGCCGACTTAAGTTATACACCAATTTTTGACTACATAAGGGATTGGAGCCCCTTACTCCATATTGTTGAATGATTGACCATATAGATCAATATTCTTGATGAATACAGAAACAAAAATTATCCAAAAAATACTTGCAAACAGCACATTAAAAGAATCATCATACACCATGATCAACTAGAAATTATCCATGAATGCTAGAATGGTTCAACATACACAAATCAATAAATGTGATGTACTACATTAATGGAATGAAACATAAAATTACATAATCATCTCAACAGATGTAGAAAAAGCATTTGACAAAATTCAACATCCTTTCATGGTGAAAATCCTCAACACATTTTGTATAGAAGGGATGTAAGTTAACATGATAGAGGGCATATATGACAACCCAACAACTAACATTATACTCAATAGTAAAAGGTTAAAAGCATTTCCTCTAAGATTAGAGACAGACAAGTTGCCCACTTTACCTCTCCCATTCAGTGTAGTACTGGAAGTCACAGCTAGAGCAATTGGACAAGAAAAAGAAATGAAAATCATCCAAATCAGAAAGAAACATTAAAATTTTCTCTGTTTGCTAATGACATGATTTTACATATAGAACATTCTATAGACTCCAGCAAAAACATATTAGAACTAATTAATGAATTCAGTAAAGTTGCAGGGTACAAAAATCAGTTGTGTTCCTATACACCAACAATGAACTATCTGACAAATAAGGGAAACAATGCTACTTACATAGCATTAAAAATGATAAAATACTTAGTAATAAATTTAACCAAGGAAGTGGAAGTTATCTACACTAAAATCTATAAAACACTTACAATAGAAATTGAAGAAGACATAAACATGTGGAAAGATATCCCATATTCATGTGTCAGAAGAATTACTATTGTTGAAATGTCCTTATTACCAAAAGCCACCTATAAATGCAAATGCAATTCCTATCAAAATCACAAAAATATTTTTCACAGAAATAGAAAAAAAATCCAAAATGTGTATAGTGCCTCTTAATAGCTAAAGTATCTGAAGATTAAACAAAGCTGAATGCATCACATTTCCGATTTCAAGCTATACTACAATACAACAGAATTGAAAGCTCAGAATCCATACCTATCTGGTTAACTAATATTTGAACAAGGGGCCCAAGAATACTTAATGGTGAAAGAATAGTCTCTTCCACAAATGATGTTGGGTAAACAGGATATAAAACTCCTAAAAAAACATAGAGGAAATGCAATTTGATATTGGCCTTGGCAATGATTTTTTGGATATGACACAAAAATCATAAACAAAAACAGCAAAAATAAAAAAAGTGAGACTACATCAAACTAAAAAAACTTCTACTTTGTTTTTTGTGACCCTGTACGATATGTCTCACCAGAAGATAGTAAGACTTCGAGCTTTAGATTTAGACTTTGGAAATTCAGTAAAATGACATGTGATTAAGATATATTTTGACTTCCAGTCAAGATGGCAGAGTAGAAAAATGCTATGCTCACCTCTACCCAAAACTGCACCAGAATTACAACTAAAATATAGAACAATCGTGCTGGAGAACCATCTGAAGACAAACTGAACAGAACTCCTATAACAGGATATAAAGACACCACTTCAAGGCTGGTAGGATGGGCTGAGACATGAAACAAGCTGATCCCACATCCACATATGGTGGTTGAGAATCAGGAAAAATATCTCAGCTGTGGAGGTTCACACTGAACAGCAAGGGCTCCCAGCCCCACACCAAACTCCCTACCCTGGAATGCCAGTGCTAAGGAGAAGAATCTTCAGAACATCTGGCTGTGACAATTAGTTTGTGTGTTTAGCCCTTCGCCCACTCAGCCTGTGGACGTCAAATCTGAATCTGCATTAACCTGGTGAATACTGCTCATTCCACTCTGGTGACTGGGTGAGACCCTGCCTGCCCCCCACTTGCACATCAACCTGACCCTCTTTCAGTGGCTGTTTCTTATAGGCAGCCAGTTCAGGCCATGTTGAAAACTTTTCTAAAATCTCTCATGGGTTCACAGGCTCCAGGCAGAAAATGGCAGGCCTCAGCATGTCCTGTGCCTCTCACTGTGCGGTCTTAGGCTTGGTGCTGGTGCCAAGTCTTAAACTGCATTACCCTAATGAACACCATTAATCCTCACCCTAGCAGCTCCCTAAGACCCTGTTCCAACAAACTTGTGTACCGCCCAAGTCAGTTTTAGCAGCTATTTCTCATAGGCAGCAGACCTCAGCCCTCACTGCAGACCTTCCTAAAAACTCTCAAAATTCCAGGACACAGGCAGGTGGGAGATGGCCTTAACACACCTTGTGCCTCTTGCTGAGAAGCCTGAGGCCAGGAACTGCTAGCAGCCAGCCTCAGTTTGCAAAGTGTCCCCCTCCCATGCACATCTGGGCTCCACACAAGCAGCTACCAACTATCGATTGCTTTGTAGCTCCTACCCAGATGCCACAGCATGGGCAGAGGCAATGGATGACCTTGGCTTGCACTGAAGCCCCTTCAAAGAGGCCTCAGAATAAATACACCCAGTGGCCAGCTTCAGACCACAACAGATCACCACTCAATTAGCTCCACAAATGGCACACCCAAAGGGTGGTCTTGGGAGGCACCAGAACCATGCTGAGGTTGATGCTGTTCTGTGTGGTCAGTTTCCACCGTGGTCATGTCCAGTCCACACAGTGAGTCAACCTGAAGGTCAACCCCACCCACTGATGTGCCAATAGTAATCAAGGCTTAACTAAAACAAAAGGGCACACATAAGCTACACAAGGAATACTCCTAAAGCACCTGGCTCAGGTGATTAGGGAGACTATACCACTAGGGCCTCACAGGACAGCTACTATATAAGGCTGCCTGACAAGACTAGGAAATAGAGCAGATCGACCTAATACATAGGGAAAAAAACCAAAACAAAACATGGAGGCTGCAAAAATAAAGAGACAAAGGAGAATGCCCCAAATGAAAGAACAGGAAAAAGCTCAAGAAAAAGAACTAAATGAAATGGAGACAAGCAGTCTACCAGATACAGAGTTCAAAACACTGGTTAAAAAGATGTTCAATGAACTTAGGGGAAGAAAGACAAACTGAACTCAGTGAGGACTTCAAAAGAGAGATGGTAAACATAAAAGAGGACATAGAAACAAGAAAAAAAGAACCAGAAATGAAGAATATAATAATAGAAATGAAGAATACATATGAAGGAACTAACAGCAGATTACACAAAGCAGAGGAGAAAAATCAGCAATTTGGGTAACAGGATAGCAGAAACCCAATTAGAAAAGCAAAAAAAAAAAAAAAAAAAAAAAAGAATTTTAAAAAATGAGAGATTTTAAGGGGACTTTTTTTTTTTTTAATTAAGAAGATTGCAATCATATCGAGTGTATTCTCTGACCACAATGGTATGGAATTAAAAATGAATTACAAGAAAAAAAACTGAAAAACACACAAACACATGGAGACTAAATAACATGCTACTAAACAATGAATGGGTTAACAATGAAGTCAAGGAAGAAATCACAATGAAACAAATGAAAATAAAAACAAAATGACCCCAAAATCTATGGGACACTGAGAAAGAAGTCTTAAGAGGAAAATTAATAGCAATACAGGCCTACCTTGACAAACAACAAAAATCTCAAATAAACACTCTAAACTTACACTTAAAGGAACTAGGAAAAAAACAGCAAAGACCCAAGTGAGTAGAAGGAAAAAGATAATAAAAACCAAAGTGGATATAAATGAAATAGAATCTTAAAAAAATAATACAAATGATAAATAAACCAAGAGCTAGTTCTTTGAAAAGATAAAGAAAATTGATGAGTTAAACAGATTCACCAATAAAAAAAGAGAAAACCCAGATAAATAAAATTAGGAAAGACGGAGGAAAAGTGATAACTAACTCCACAGAAATACACAGAATTGTAAAAAAAAAAAATAATAAAATGAGCAATTATATGTCAACAAATTGGACAATCTAAAAGAAACGGATATATTCCTAGAAACATACAATCTTCCAAAACTGAGTCAAGAAGGAACAGAAAATCTGAACCAACTGATTACAACTAATGAAATCAAATCATCAATCAAAAACTACCAATGAATAAAAGTCCTGGACTGAATGGCTTCACAGGTGAATTTTGCCAAATATTCAAATATGAATTAACACCTATTCTTTTCAAACTATTCCAAAAAGTCAAGAGGAGAGATGGCTCTCAAGTCCATTTTAAGAGGCCATTACTATTCTAATTCCAAAACTAGACAAAGACATTACAGAAAAAGAAAATTATAGGCCAATATCTCTTTTGAACATAAATGAAAAAATCCTCAGCAATATACTAGCAAACCAAATTCAACAGTACAATAAAAGGATTATGCACCGTGATCAAGTGGGATTCACACCAGCGATGCAATGATGGTTCAATATCCTCATATCAATTAACATGATACCCCACATCAGCAAAACCAAGGGAAGAATCATATGATTATCTCAAGAGATTTAGAAAAATCAAGTGACAAAATTTAACATTTATTTATGATAAAAACTCTCAACAAAGATGTTACAGAAGGGACTTACCTCAACTTGATAAAGACTATATATGATCAGCCCACAGCTGAACATCATAACTTAATGGTGAAAAGCTGAAACTTTTTCATATAAGCACAGGACCAAACAATAATTCCTACTCTCATCACTATTATTCGATATAGTATTGAAAGTTCTAGCCACAGCGGTCAGACAAGAAAAAGAAATAAAAGGCATTCATACTGGAAAGGAAGGAGAAAAACTGTCACTATTTGTAGATGATATGATACTATATATTAAAAAAAAAATAATCCACCAAAATTAATAGAATTTGAAAAGAATTCAGTAAGCTAGCAGACTACAACACTAATATACAACAATCTATCGTGTTCCTATACACTAATAACAGTCAGAAGGAGAAATGATGAAAATCTTGGTTACGATTGCATCAAAAATAATAAAGTACACAGGGATAAACTTAAACAAGGATATGAAAAACCTGTACTCTGAAAATTATATCATATTGAAGAAATAACTTTGAATAAGACACAAAGAAATGGAAGGATATACTGTGCTCCTGAATTGGAAAGATTAATATTATTAAAATGACCACAGTACCCAAAGCAATCTATAGATTATTTGCAATCCATATCAAACTACCAATCACATTTTTCTCAGAACTAGAACTAATGATTTAAAAATTTATATGGAATCACAAAAGACCACAAATAGCCAAAGCAATCTTGAGAAAGAAGAACGAGGTCAGAGGTAACACACTCCCTGATTTCAAACTCTACCACAAAGCTATGATAATAAAAATGGTATGGTATTGGCACACATACACACAAAAAAACAGATTCATAGCTCAATGGAACAGAATATAGAGCCCAGAAAGAAACCCTGGCTTGTATGGTCAATTAATCTATGACAAAGGAGGCAAAAATATACAATGGAGAAATGGCAGTCTGTTCAAGAAGTGGTGTTGAGAAACTGCATAGATAATTGCAATTAAACAGTCAATCAACCAATCAATCAATCAATCAGCAAAACTGAACCACTCCCTTAAACCATATGCAAAAATAAACTCAAATGGATTAAAATTAAATTGTAAGGCCTGAATCCATAAAACTTCTAGGAGAAAACATAGATATATAAATTATTTAACATTGGTCTAAGTAATCTCTTTTAGGATATGTCCCCTTGAGCAAAGGATACAAAAGAAAAAATAAACAAATGGGACTTAGTCAAACTAAAAATCTGCGTAGTGAAGAAAACCATCAATGAAACAAAAGGCCATTCTACTTTTTATTTGCAAATGATATATCTGTAAAGGGTTGATTTCCAAGATATATAAGGAACTCATACAACTCAATAAAAAATTAAACAATCCAATTAAAAAATGGGCAGAGGGCATGAAAAGACATCTCTCTAAAGATTACGTATAGATGGCCAACCGACATATGACAAGATGATCAACAACGCTAATCATTAGGGAAATGCACATCAAAACCACAATGAGACATTACCAGCCACTATGGAAAAAGTGTGAAGATTCCTCAAAAATCTTAAAACAGAACTACCATACAACTCAGCAGTTCCACTTCTGCGTATTTATCTGAAGAAAATGAAAACACCAATTTGAAAAGCTATATGCACCGCTATGTTTATTGTAGCATTATTTACAATAGTAAAAATATAGAAGCAACTTAAGTGTCCAACGAAAGACAAATGGGCATGAGAAATGTGGTATATATACACAAGGGAATATTATGTAACCATAAAAGAGAATAAAATCTTGCTGTTTGCAACATGGATGGAACTATAAGGTACGCTATGGGTATAAAGCAGACAAAGAAAGACAAATGTCATATATATTTCACTTATATGTTGAATCTAAAACAAAACAAAATTAATCCACAAAACAAAACAAAAATAGACTAATGGGAACAGAGACCAAAGGAATGGTTACCAGAGTGGAGGGGGTGGAAGAAATATAGTCAATAATATTGTGATAAGTTTGTACGGTGATAGATGATTACTAGAATTAATGGGATGATCACATTGTAAGTTATACAAATTTTGAGACCAGAAACTAATATAAAAAATATAATATTGTATACTAACTTTATTTAAATTAAAAAAGGAATGCAGAAGAAAATTCTGTTTGAAAGTATACCGATACTTTAAAAAAAGAGACTAAATGAGAAAACAAAAAGGACAGAAGAGATAAATACAAAACAAATGGTAAGAACTTAAGAATTAATCCAAATTTACAGTAATGAATTAAATGAAAATACACTAGACACTCAAATTATAATAAGAAAATGATTTTCAGATTAGACAAAAAAGTAAATAGACCAAAATCTATGCTGCTCAAGAGAGACACACCTGGTAATAAGTACATAGAAAGCTGTAAGTAAAAGGAAAAAATAAAACTTAAAACATATACCATATGAATAAAAAGAATGGTGAGGTTGTTATATGAATATTAAGACAAAGTAGACTTTAAGACAAAAAAATATTACATGATCTCAAGTGCACATGAAACATTTTCCAGGATAGACCACATGTTAGGACACAAAACAAGTCTCAATAGATTTAAGAAGACTGAAATCATATCAACCATCTTCTCCAATCACAATGGTCTGAAACTAGAAAACAACTGCAAGAAAAAACCTGGAAAATACGCAAACACATGGAGGCTGAATAACATGCTACTAAACAATGAATGGATTATCAACGAGATCAAAGAAGAAATCAAAAGATACCTAGAGACAAATGAATATGAAGACACGACTTAAAAATCTGTGGGACACAACGAAAGCAGCCCTAAGAGGGAAATTCATAACAATACAGGCCTACCTCAAGAAACAAGAAAACTCAAATAAACAATCTAAACTTACACTTGAAAGAACTAGAAAAAGAATGACAAAAAAGCCCAAAGAGAATTGAAAGAGGGAAATAATAAAGATCAGAGCAGAAATAAACAAAATAGAGTCTAGAAAAACAATACAAAAGATTAATGAAACCAAGAGCTGATTCTTTGAAAAGAAAAACTAGAATGGCAGACCCTTAGCCAGACTCATTCAGGAAAAAAGAGAGAAGACTCAAATAAGTAAAATCAGAAATGAAAGAGGAGAAATAACTACAAACTCCACAGAAATACTAAGGATCCTAAGAAAATACTAGGAACAATTAAATGCCAACGAATTGGGCAATCTGGAAAATAAGGATACATTCCTAGAAACATACAATCTCCCAAGACTGAGTTAAGAAGAAACAGAAAATCTGAACCAACTGAAAACCACCAATGAAAGCGATCAGTAATCAAAAACCTTCCAAGAAATAAAAGTCCTGGACCAGATAGCTTCATAGGCAAATTTTACCAAACATTCGAAGAAGAATTAACACTTATTTTTCTTAAACTTATCCAGAAAATTCAAGAAAAGGGAAGGCTCCCTAATTCCTTTGATGAGGCCACCATAACCTTGATTTCAAAACCAGACAAAGATGTTACAAAAAAAGAAAAGTATAGACCATATCTCTTGTGAACATTGATGCAAAAGTCTTCAATGAAATATTAGGAAACCGCATTCAGCAATACATTAAAAGTATCATACACCATGATCAAGTTGGATTTACTCCTGGGATGCAAATACCATATATGTTTCACTTATATGTTGTACAATATCCCCAATTCAATTAATGTGATACACCACATTAACAAATCAAAAGATTAAAAACATGATCATATCGATAGATGCAGAAAAAGTGTTCAACAAAATCCAGCATGCATTTATGATAAAAACTCTCAGTAAAGTGGGAATAGGGTGAACATACCTCAACATAATAAAGGCCATATGTAATGACAAACCTACATACAGCTAACATCATTCTCAATGGGGAAAGTTTAAAAGAGTTTTCCTTAAGATTGGGAACAAATAAGGATGCCGACTTTCACCACTCCTCTTCAACATTGTATTGTAAATCTTAGCCACAGCGATCACACAAGAAAGAGAAATAAAAGTTATCAGAATTGGAAAGAAAGAAGTAAAACTCTCGTTATTTGCTGATGACATGATACCATATGTAGAGAACCCTAAAGATCCCACCAAAAAAAACCCTTTTAGAACCGATCATTGAATTCAGTAAAGTAGCAGGATACAAAATTGATATTCAGAAGTCAGTGGCATTTTTATACACTTATGACGAACTTTTGTTGAGAGAAATTAAGAAAACAATCTCTTTTACAACTGCTTCGAAAACAATCAAATATCTGAGAATCAAATTAACTAAGGAGATAAAAGACCTGTTCTCGGAAAATTATGTCATTGAGAAAAGAAAGTGAAGAGCATACAAATAAATGGAAGCATATACTGTGCTCATGGGTAGAAAGAATCAACATCATTAAAATGGCCATACGTCCCAGAGCAATCCACAGATTCAATGCAATTCTTATCAAAATACCAATGGCATTTTTCAGAGAGCTAGAACAAATAATCCAAAAATTTATATAGAACCATAAAAGACCCCAAATAGCCACGGGAATCTTGAGAAAGAAGAACAAAGTTGGAAAAAATCACACTACATGATATCAAACTATACTAAAGGCTACAGTGATCAAAACAGCATGGTACTTGCATAAAGAGAGAGAGAGAGAGAGAGAGAGAGAGAGAGAGAGAAAACACGAGCACCCAGAAATAAATCCATACCTATACACTCAATATATGAAAAAGGAGGCAAGACTATACAAAGTAAAGACAGTCTCTTCAGTAACTGGTGCTGGGAATATTGGACAGAAATCATGCAAAAAAAAAGAAAAAGAAAAAAATAAGAAAATCGACCAGCTTCTTACACCCTATACAAGAATAGACCGAAAATGAATTAAAAACTAAAGGTAAGACTAGAAACCATAAAACTTCTAGAAGAAAACATAGGCAGTAAGTTCTCTGATATTGCTAACAGTAATTTCTTTTCGGATATAACTCCCCAGGCAAGGGAAACAAATGAAAAAAAAAAATAAACGAATGAGACTACATCAAACTAAATTGTTTTGTACAGCAAAGGAAACCATCAACAAAACAGAAAGACAACCAACTGATTGGGAGAAAATATTCGCTCTTGATACATCTGATAAGAGGTTAGTATACAATATATATAAAAAGAACACATACAGCTCAATAACAGAAGAACAAACAATCCAATTAAAAAATAAGCGAAGGACCTGAATAGGCATTTCACCAATAGACATATGAAAAGAGGCTCGAGGTCACTAATCATCAGGGAAATGCAAATTAAAACCACAGTGATATATCACCTCACACCTGTCAGAATGGCTATCATCAATAAATCAAAGAACGACTAGTGTTGGCGAAGATGTGGAGAAAAGGGTTGGTGAGGATGTGGAGAAAAAGGAACTTTCATATACTGTTGGTAGGATTGCACATTAGTACAGCCATTATGGAAAGTAGTCTGGAGGTTACTCAAAAGATTAAAAATGGATATACCTTTTGATCCAGAAATTGCAATTCTGGATATTTATCTGAAGAAAACCAAAACAATAATTTGAAATATCTATGTACTCCTATGTTCAGGGCAGCTGAATTTATAATAGCTAAGATATGGAAGCAACCTAAATCCTACTAACAGACGATTGGATAAAGAAGTTGTGGTTCATATATACAATGGAATATTATTCAGGCATTAAAAAAATGAAATCCTACCATTTGCAATGACATGGATGGATCTAGAGGGCATTATGCTGAGTGAAATAAATTAGACAGAGGAAGAAAGCCATATGATTTCACTTATATGGGAAATTTAAAGAACAAAAAGAACAAACTAATCAAAAACAGACTCCTTGGTTGGAAGAATGGGGTGAAGGGTTAAAGAAGTATAAATTAGTAGTTGATATATGGTCACAGGCATGTGGAGCATGGCATAGGGAATGCAGTTAACATTAAGGTAATGGCTAGGTGGAGAACTAGAAGAGAGAACGAGCAATTAGTGAGATCATTTTATAAACTATATAAATGTCTAATTAATGTACTATATACTTGAAATTATTAAAATAAAATTTATAAAATATAATAAGTTAAAATAAAATAAGATGTTACATGATGTAAGTAGGAACATTTATATTAATAAAAGTATTTCTTTAACTGGAAGACATAATAATCTAAATTTTCTTCAAAATGTAGGCAGCAAAAAATTAATAAAGCTAAAATTAAATCCAAAATCATTTATGAAGATTTTAAAATCTCTCTCAGTAACTGATAAAACAAATAGACCAAAAATATCAGTAATGCTATAGAAATTTTATACCACATGTTTAAACATTTACATATAGAACACTATATCTAATAACTATATAGTAATATCATTCTCTAGTGTACATGGAATTTTACCAAAATTGATCATATTCTGAACCATAAAAATGTCTCAACCTAGTCTTAATATTAGACCTGACAAAGACATTACAAAAATAGGAAAATTATGGACTAATCTATTAATAAATAAAGATGCAAAAGCCTCAACAAAATATTAGCACATTAAATCTGGCATATTTTAAAATGTTGATACACATTCTCTTTATATCAGGAATGGAAGGTGGATTTACATGATGTAAAGAGGATTATTTGTGATAATAATAGTATTGATTTAACAAGAAGACATACAATCTAAATTTGCTTCAAAATACAGGAAACAACAACTAATAAAGCTAATTAAATCAAAATCATCAATGAGGATTTTTTTAATCTCTCAGTAATTTAATGGATTTAATACTTAGTGTACTTAATATTCAAAAATCAGTCATTCAATTTGGTATATTAAGAACAGAAAATTACATTACTACTTCAAATTTCAGAAAAAAATCATAAAATTTAGTATGAATTAATAAACAAAAACTTTAGTAAAATAGGAACAAAATTGAATTTCCTTAGGCTACAGCCATGCTACCTTGAGTATGCCCAATCCCATCTGATCTCGGAAGCTAAGCAGGGTCAGGCCTGGTTAGTACTTGGATGGGAGTCCACCTAGGAGGACCAGGTGCTGTAGGTGTAAAAAAAAAAAAAAAAAGTGAATTTTTTTAACTTGAAAAATGGTAAGAACAACAACAGAAATCTATAGGAAGCATAATATTTGATGATGAAATATTGAAATATTGCCCCTGAGATCAGAACTGAGACAAATATATTTTTTATTACACTTCCATTCAATGTAGTGCTGAAGGTCCTCATGATTTTAATAATTCAAGAAGAAAATAATATAAAATTGGAAATAAGTAAAACTCTCAACATCATAGATGATATAATTGTGTATAAAAAATCCAAGAGTGAGTTGATCAAAGTTGTCAAATACTTAACACACAACTGATTGTACTTACATATGCTAGCAACAAAAATTGCAAAATAAAATAATTAAATAGTACTTTTTACAGTCCCATTAACATACAAGTACCTATGGAGAAATCTTTAAAAAACACATGAGATTTCTACATAAAATCTACAAAACATCAATGAAATGAAAAAATAACTAAATTGAGTGGAGATGGAAGACTCTATAATCACATATTGGAAAACTCAAGAGTATTTTGAAAATATCCATTCTTCCCAAATTGATCTATAGATTCAGTGGAATTGTAATAAAAATCCCAGCAGATATTTTGTATGGAAATCAATAAAATTTGTATAGAAATCAAGAACAGCCAAGAAATCTTGATGCGTTAGAATAAAGTTGGGGAATATAAAGATTTAATACATAAAGCTATAGTGATAAAACATTGAGTGTTTGTGCAAGAACAGATAAATAATCTAATAGAAGAACATAGGACATGTTTAGTTTAATCAAGCTTCTGGAAGCCAAGCTTCTATTATGATAGAAAAGTAACTCTGGAGAATTCAGTGAATAAATCTATTCTCTGTAATTCATACTTTTTGCTCCCCCATTTGGGTTAAAATGGTAAGACTTGTTGCTTGCTTTTCTTCTCCAAGCTCATGGCCTAGATATCTGGAATCGCTTTTGTGCTTAACGGTGACCAATTTCAGTTTTACCATTTTTACATTGAAGATAATATTTATTTTGCATCTGGATATACAGGATCATTTTTGGTGGAAATGATAAATGGAGATAAAAACATGCATCATTTAAAAAAATGAAATAATTGAAACTAGTTGCAAGTATAATACAAATAAATTCTATATACAGCTCACCTAGATTTTCTAATTGTTAACATTTTATCACATGTATCTTAATATTCTCTAGTTTTCTCTAAACTGTGTAGTAGATATGATTCCTTATTACTCAAATACTTCAGTGTGTATTTTCTAAAACCAAGAACACTTTTTGTTATGGATTGAAATGTGTTCCTCCCAAATCCATATGCTGAATCCCTAATCCCCAATGTGACTGTATTTGGTAATGCGGCCTTAAGGAAATAATTAAGGTTAACTGAGGTCATAAGGGTGGACCCTAATCTAGTAGGACTGGTATCCCTATCAGAAGAAGAAGCGACATCAGGAGTATATGTACACATAAAGGAAAGACTTTATGAGGAAACAGTGAGAAGGGTGACATCTGCAAGATGGGAAGTGATGTCTCATAGAAACCAACCCTGCTGGCAACTTAATCTTAGATTTATGGCTTCCAGAACTGTGAGAAAATAAGTTTCTGTTGTTTAAACCACTGTCTGTAATATTTTGTTATGGCAGCCCTAACAGACTAATATACTTCCCATATTCCAGCACAGCCATTAAAATCAAGACATTAATATCAATACAATACCACCATCTAAATCACAGACCCTATTAAAATTTTGCAATTACCTCAACAAAACAAAACGAACAACAAATAAAACAATTAAAAATAAACTTCTCTTTTTTTCCTTTTCATTTCTAGTCCAAAATCCAATTCAGGATTATATGTTGGTTTACTTGTCATATATCTTTAGTACTCTTTAATTTGGAACAATTGCTCAGTCTATCTTTTATGAAAATATTTTTAGACGACTGGTCAGTTATCTCATAGAAGTCCCATAAATTTTAATTTATTTGATATTTCTTCATGATTAGATTAAGCATATACATGTTTGGCCAAAATGCTAGAGAAGTCAATCTGTGTTCTTTTCAGAGTAGCACACCAAAGACTGATTATATTTATTCATCCCATTAATGGTCATGTCAACTTTTATCACTTGACTAAATGGTGTTCGGTAAGTTTCTCCAATTTGAAGTTAATTAATGAGTATTTTTATTATTAACTAGTATGTATAAGTACTTTATTTATTAATTAATAAGTAGTTAATAAATATTTATTTTACTTATCAATTATTATGTAATCATGTTTTGTGGATCAACACTTTGAGACTATGTACTAACCTTGTTTCCTCAAATATTTATCAATTAATTTTAGCATCCTCTGATGATCATGTATGTATCAATTATTACAAATAATGATTTCTCAATTCATTATAGAAAAATCACAACAAAGAAATAGAAGATATAAAAAAATCAAATGAAAGTCAAAGAATTGAAAAATAGAATAACTGATATTAAAAAACTCACCAGAGAGGCCAAAGAGAAAAATCAATATCAGATGGGAAAGAATAAATGAGCTTGAAGATTAAACAATAGAAATAACCCAATCTGAACAATAGATAGTAAATAGACTAAAAAATAAATGAACAGAATCTCAGGCACCTGTGAGAAAATAACAAAATATTAACATTTGTATCACCAGAGTTCCAAAAGAGAGGGGAAGGATGTGGGGCTGAAACTGTTTTCAAACAAGTAATGGCAAAACCTTCCAGATTGCCAAAGGGCATAAATTTATAGATTCAAAGGGCAGAATGAACCTCAAAGAGAAATTTGCTCCAAAACCCATTAGAAATAAACTAGAAAATTAAAGACAAAGGAAAACTCTTGAAAGCAGTCAGAGAGAAATGATGTATTACCTACAAGGAAGAATGATAGATATCTCAATTGAAACCATGGAACCCAGAAGAAAGTGACACAACATTTTTTAAGTGCTAAAAGAAAACAACTATTACTTCAGAGTTCTATGTCTAGTGAAAGTATCTTTCCAGGATAAAGGTGAAATTAAGATGTTCTCAAATGAAGAAAAACTAAGAGGTTTTGTTGCTAGTAGACTTGCTCTTTAAAAAATTGCTAAAGAAGGTGTTCAAGCAGAAGGGAAATTATGCCAGAAGGGAACTTAGAGTATTAAGAATGAAGAAAGAACAATAAAATGAGTAAAAGTATGGCATGCAGCACAGCTGACATCATATTTCTTCTGATACTAAGACTTAAGAAACATCACAGCTTCTGCTTTCACTCTCTTAGAACCTTGAGATCTCCATGTTGTAAAGTTTAGTCTACGATACTGTAAGATGAGAAGCCTCCTCGTGGAAAAGGCACACATGTTGATAGCCAGCACCGACTTCTAGACCTGTAAGTAAGGTCGTTTTGGAACTGCTAACTTAAGATAAGCCATAAGGTATCTTTGGCTATATGAGTGATCCTAGGCAAGAGCAGCAAGAAAACCAAGATTGCCAAACCATAGAATTGAGAAATAATAAAACTTTATTGTTTTAAACCTGTTTAAAAAAAATCTTAAGAAAATATAGATGAGCCACAGAGTTTGACAAAATATTTCAAAACACATATCTGATAAAGGACTTGTATCTAAAATATATAAAGAACATTACAATGCAAAAAAGATACTCATCCCAATAAAGAAATGTAAAACATATTTGTATCAATACTTCCTGTAAGAAAATATATGGAAACCAATACATATATGGAAAGGTGATCAAATCATTAGTCATCATGGACATGGGTTACTACTTAGCAATAAAATGAAACCAATTACTGATACATACAGTAACATGGTGGAATCTCAAAAACATACAGACTGAAAGAAGGTACACACAAAGAGTACAAATATCATTTACATGACATTCAAAAACAGGCAAGACTATTATAGAATAATGGAAAGCAGAACAGTAAGTTTCTCTCCAGGTGAAAGACAGTAACTGGGAAAAGATAAAAGAGAACTTTTTGGGGTCATAGAAATGTTATATATCTCAATTAAAGTGGTGGTTACTTTACATATTTGTGTACTTCTGTCAAACTACTCAACCTTTAAACTTATGAGCTGTGCTTTTTATTAAATGTAAATAATACCTCCAAAAAGGAGAAAATGAAAAAAATAAATACTAAACACAAGCTGATTTTTAACAAATTATGAGCAGATACAGATTTTTTTCTCAAAATATAAAGTACTTACAAAATTTAAAATAAAAATAGTTTGTTCTTTAGAAGCAGAATCTTATAAAATAAAATCTAATAATTATCTTTGAGTCGTGAGTGCATTTTTGTGAAAATTTCCTGTTGCAAAACTATTCCTGATTCTAATGAGAGGAACGGTACAGAGATGATTACGAGATATCTAAAAAAATTTCTTCTGACTCTAAAGTTCAGATAATTTCTTTTCTTGTTTAATAACATTGAGGAAACTTTAAAAAAAAACTTAATTTTTTTTCTGGGGCTAGTCTTTCTAGCCCCTTTTCTATTTTTAAAGAAACTAAATATGCCTCATGTTCTTTATTTTCATGATGTTTTGATGAAAATTCCAACACAAGAACACCAGGATCAATTTCAGTATTGTCATGGACATGTTCCATTTGCTCAAAATTTCCCTGAAGTAAAGGAAAAATTTATCTTATAATAGAAATTTTGTTTAGATAGTCAGCATTTCCTTATTTCCCTTGAAGATTATAGTGATATGGTGGAATGCTTTGTAATAAGGACAAACTTTGTTCAATTACAAATTCTAGTGCAGCATATAATTCTGTTTCCATCAGAAGAAATAATGATTTAGATTTAAAATTATTTATAATACTGAAATAACTGTATCATATTAACAAAAAACATTTTTGGCTGAATCCAAATTTATATAATGTTAAGAACTATAAAAAGCCAGCAAAGAAGTCTCAGTGGTTTATTGAAGTAATACATGGTGAACTGGATAATGCCATGTATGTGAAGTCTGGTCATTAAGAATGTATTTGTCAAGTGGTCCCAGGACCATTGAAGGAGAAAAAACTTGGGGAAAAAAAATGAGTGGATTTTTATTAGAAAAGTGTTGCTGGAAATAACTGCCAAAGTTTTATCAGTAACTGGAAAGATTAATATCCAGACCAATTGATAGAGGATGGGAAAGCCAAAGACTCTTAATCAGAATGGCAAGAAAAAAGAAGCCAATACTCTAATAATAATTAGGGAGTCTGTGAGACACAATTAAATGTAAAAATATCTTTGCCATATGGATACCTGAAGGAAAACAAGAAGTTGAAGAGCTTTTTGAAGAAATAACGATGAGAAACTTCCTTAACTTGGTGAAGGAAATAGACATTCAACCCCAGGAAGCTCAGGGAGTCCCCAGAAAGATGAACCAAGGAGGCCCACACCAAGACAAATCATAATTAAAATGCCAAGGTTAAATACAAAGAGAATCTTAAAAAGCAGCAAGAGAGAAGCAGATAGTTACCTACAAGGGAGCTCCCATAAGACTGGCAGCTGGTTTCTCAAAAGAAACCATGCAGGACAAAAGGGCTTGGCACAAAATATTCGATGTGATTTAAGCCCTGGATCTACAACCAAGAATACTTTATCCAGCAAAGCTATCATTTAGAATTGAAGGACAAATAAAGGGCTTCCCAGACAAAAATAAGCTAAGGAAATTTATTAACACCAAGCCACTATTGCAGGAGATGTTGGAGGGACTTTTTTAAAAAGAAAAAAAGCATGTATCAAAAACATGAATAAAGAATGGTAATATCTACATTCCTACCAATAAGTACCTCAAATGAAAAAAAAAAAATCAATTAAGTGCTCCAACCAAAATATAGAGTGGCTGAAAGGATAAGAAAATAAGGCCCCTACATATGCTACCTACAAGAGACTCACTTCAATTTAAAAGACATACAAAGTAAAAGATAGAGGATGGAAAAAGATATTGCCTTGATGCACCTAGAGAGTATTGTGCTGAATGAAATAAGTCAGATAGTGAAAGACAAATATCGCATGATTTCAAGTACACGTGGAATCTAAAGAACAAAATAAACAACAACAAAAATGAAAATAAACTCATAGTTACAGAAAATAATTTGAGGGCTATTAGATGGGAGGGGAATTACAGGGGACTGCGAAAAAGGGCAAAGGGATTAAGAAGTACAAATGGATAGTTACAAAATAGAAATGGAAATATAAAGTGTAACATAAGGAAAATAGTAGATGATGTTGTAATAAATATGTACGGGAGAAGAGGGTTACTAGATTTAGTCATGTGGTCATTCTGTGAGTTATATAGATCTCTAATCATGCTGTACAACTGAAATTAATATTGTATGCCAACTATAATTGAAAAAACTCATTAACTTGTACCATGTAAGTACAAGCAACTAATTGTCTATTATATTTCAATAAAGCAGGACAAAAAAAAAAAGAGAAGAGAAGCTCTCCTGGTTTTCCATGGAGATGCCCTTAACAATACAGGAAGGCTTAATGGACAACCTCTGAAATACAAGGAACTCATTCATGTACTATTGTGTGAGGTGGACTAATGCATGAAGAAATCCCATAATGTACTGCAAAATAGTCGACGAGGGGTTGCTGGAGCACAAAAATGGGTTCTTCTGCCTGGGGTTAAAGCATTCAAGTTGGATCTTGAAAGTGATGTTCAAGGTGACATTCGAGCTTCATGTCTGGTTTGGGTTACAGGCTAGGCCTTGTCTTCAGCCATAATTCCCACAGCAGCCCCTCTAATGCAGTATACAAGACAAATTTTCCTGTGCTGAAAGGTGATCAAATCAAACAAATCATAAATCTATAGCTGTTGTTTTGTCAGCATGTATATTTTTATAGAAAGGAGCAAACCTCTGCTGAGCTGGACAGATAATCATCTGCTTTCCCTTTCTTGTTCAGAACTGTGAAAGAACGCCCTCGGTGAGGACCTGGTTTTAATCACCTTTAATTAACACAGAAGCTTTGGAAAGTGAAGATTCTTTTTGTAAACTGTGGCAGGGTCCCAAGACTTTAACATTTCAGCCTTTTCCCCAGTATGTGAAATGTCTAGAGCAGGGCCGAGATATCAAGCCTGTGGAGACAATCTACTGCACAGGGAGTTACTTTAATACCTCTGACTCATTCCTCGAAGAAGTTTATTTTTTATTATCATTTTTTTTATTCTTGAAAGATTGCAGGCCATTCAATACTAGAGATTTCTGGGTCCAAGGAATGTCTCAGCTTGCTTTTATTTAGTACGAAAGAAAGGCTTTTAGGAGAGATTTAGAAAACCAGAGAAAGTCTTGGGAATCATCCCAGAAATTATTAAGAGCCTGGAAAGATCGAGCTAGAAAAGAGTTTGGGAGACTTAGCTGCGGACAGTGAGGAAAGTCACTTTCTGCCCTCAAGGAAACTCAGAGTTAAAATATAGTATTACCCCATCCAGAGATTTCATTAAGGGCTGCATGGATTGGTTGGTGATGTAGGAACCCCCGACACAGGCAGGATGTTAGATAGAACCCTGAAGGTCTTTAAAGCCAGGGCTGATGTCCATCTTTTGACCTGGTTTAAGTATTGACCACTTTAGAGGCAATATGGATAGCTTCTTATTTAGTAATATTTATCTTCTCAGATCTTGAAAATCGAAGCTACCTGGATTGAGACACGTTGTGTCTCACTTTCAAATATGTGATTTGGCTGCATTTTCAGGCTGTTTTCTGTGTTTTCTGGAAAAATCTAGCCAGCAAATGTCCAGACTGAAGCCTGGAAGGAAGGGCCATGTGTTCTATGAGTTTATGAACTGTGACAATAAAAGCTTCGAGTCCACAGCTGGTGCATCAGGTTTGACCCATAGACACATGGAGATTCTGGCACACTAGGCATTCATTTTTCCTGACCAGTGTGGACCTTGCAGCAGGTGCCCATGCAGGAGCCAGGATTCTTGCTCTTGTTTCTTTTTGTCTGTCTCTGGCATCTCTGTACCTGTTCTGACCCCAGGCCCATGGGCTGCCTGCTAATCCTCTTGAATAGTTTGAGTTTGCACTGTCAAAGGTAATATTTTAAAATTTAATGTGCTTTTCTATAGTAAAATAATGTGACCAAATGATAAAATGATAAAATATAGATGCAAGATGAAATAAACACTGCAAATCTCAGCACCATATTTAAATGCTATCATAATTCCAGTAATTTTTCTATAATTGTTCTCATTTCACACAATTATTTTTATATGCTTGATTTTACCTAATACTAAATTATGTTTTCCATGTAGCTCTATAGTTTTGTTGACCAATACGTTTAATTACTTCATAATATTGCATATAAATGTGTGTTATTATTTACTTAGACTTTTCATTATGTAATGATAAATACTGCTATGATGAAAAGAATCATGAGTATTTCATTTTTATATTTACTTTAGATATGAATATTAATAAAAACATTTGTATTTACTTTAATATATACTGACAAATTTCTTTGCAAAAAGATTGTACCAATTAAAACACTGCCAAAAAATATGAGTATACAAGCCTCATATACTGTTCAGTTTGTTTATGAATTATTTAATTTATTAAGCTATTTTAATTAGAAAGAATTGCACATCCAGTGTTTATAACATTTGGAAGCCATGTCCAACATATCTTGAAAGTTTAAAACTAAATCAGATGGTAGATTATATACTCTCATTGTCACTGGGCTGAGCTGCATCTCATATGGTTGGGAGAGTACCTGCCATAGATTACCAGCCGCTTTCCAGTGTACTCATCTCTCTGCATATTCAACTGTCTATCCACCTGTCTGCCTATTACTGTCATGCTTTGTGAAGGGCTGAATGTTGTCATACAGCACCACACATTCCAAATAAGCATGTTAATGAAACTAAAGGAAAATAAAGGCAGAAGAATCAGAAGGAGTTAGAGTCTTCATGGCCTGCAGACCTCCAGGGATGGCTGTAGAGGTGGCACCAAGTTCCCTACTGGTCAAAGATGAGAGACGATTGCAACTAGTTACAAAAGCTACAGTGTTGATGAAGCAAAGCCAAACCATCTTCTTAGGGAAAGCAAAACGATGCTGTGTTATCAATCAAGAGAGACTTCCCATGGCATTAGCAATGAGGCTGTTATGCACTGTGATGGGCTGCATCCACCGGCACACATAACACATTTTTCAGAGGAAGTTTCCTGTCAGGTCCCACTGTATGCACTGATGGCCTAACCCAGTGCTCAGGTCACTAAACCAGAGCCTTTCAAGGCCTTGTGCAAAGGAGGACATACAATAAGGATGGAGTCAGATAAAGGCTCTCAGCTGGTTTGGTTCAATTCAGGAATTAATCTTTTGGGGTATCTGGAGAAATGGATGGACAAGAGTCTCTAAATTCTCCATAAACTTTGTTTTTCTCAGTCACATTTTAAACAAGTCTGGGAGGTAGTGATAAGCACCCAATGCAGTGAGTCTCTCTAGATGGCAAAAGCTAGAGAACCAAACAGCATCTGTGTGGCACAATTGCTTATTGTCAACATCTAGGACATGAATGACGACTCTTGTAGGGAAGAAAGGTGCCCCTCTCTACTCAAGGGTGAGTCAAGGGAGACAGAGGTACAGTCAAGTTTGTCCTCAAAGGAGATGCAAAGAAATGGAAATAAAAGCACAGGTGAAAAGGTTAGCCCATATGAATGGTTTTCAATGTTGTCCTTAGAATAGTAGCATCAAGATCACTTGAGAACTTGTTAGAAATGCAGATTCTCAGGTCTACCCATACCTACTGAGTCAGAAGCTCTGAAGATATGCCCAGTATTCTGTATTACAGAGGAAGGATTGATTAACTTGGGAACTAATGAACTGGTGAAGGGAGCACAGTGGAGTTGAAAGAACAGTGAATGTAGAGATGTGCCATCCAGGTTTCCTCCCAGCTCTGATGGTAATTTGTGGTAACCTTGAGTAAGTTAGACTCAGTTGGCTCACATGAAAAATGAGTTTATTAACCTCTGCTTTCCTATACCATCATGTTGTTATAAGAAATGAGAAAAGCCTTTGGAGACAATAAAATGTTATCTAAGTACACTTTATATTTGAATTAAATGTTTAAAACTACTTAGAATCAATGTGACAAAAATACAGCTACACTTTTTTAAAAAAAAAGAACAGTGTATTAGTAGGCACTCAATAAGTATTTATCAAAAGAACGAGTGGATGAAGTGAATCGAATCAATAAAGGTATGAGGAGCTGGACGCTACTTCATGGCATGAGAGTTCCCTTTACTGTTACAGGTGGGTAACAGTTGTTGGTGACAATTGTGTCTAGAGAAGCAACAAGCAAAGCAGATGATGTGGTGAGGATTGTGTCTTGCAGAAGTGGGTGGGTGGTGCTGCCATTCATGGAAAGAAAGATGAACAGGCTTGGCAGGGAGGGGAGGGATGGTGCTTTCAATTTTGGAATTGTTGACTTGAGAGTTCCTGGGTCATCTAGGAAGAGGTATTGAAGAGATGGTGGGAGGTCCAGATCCAGAGCTCATAGAAGGGGTCTGGTTAGAGGTACACATCTAAGTGTCATCTGAACGTGGGTGGTAAGTGATACTATGGGGATAGATGACATCAATCATGATGAGAGTGAGAAGAGAAAGCACGAAAAACTGCCCCTTGAGCAGTGCCCACACTGATTGTCAGCAGAAGAGGCTGAGACTGCACACACAAAAAAAGTAGGTTAGAGAGGGAGACAGAAAGCCAAGGTCATTTGGCAGTCTTTGAGAGCAAGCATGGTTTCGATGTCACCTTCTCCGAGGAGCCTGCCCTGACTACTCTGTTGGCCATGATAACCCACATACTCTCCCTCAGCACTCTTGGTCTACCTGACTCTGCTACATGCTTTCCATAGGCTTTCACCTTTTGATAAATTATGACTTTTTCTCAATTTTGATTGCTCTGTAATCACTAAGGTATAAATTCCATGAGGGTGAGAGTTTTGTTTGTTTTGGTTTTAATGTATCTTCAGTTACTAGAAAATCTCTGGGACACGGCAGGTAATGTTTGACTGAGTGAGCGAGTGAATGAAGCTAGAGGCCAAACTGGAATGGGTCATGCAGTAAGTAAGAAATGAGGAGATAGATTCTACTGAGCAGAGGAAATTTAAATTAGGTGAGAGAAAGGATAATCATAAAGGTTTTGTTTCTGAGGAAATATAAGGGGAGGATTGGGAGCTGGGGTGGGAGAGGCTTTAACAAGGTAGAAGGGAACACAAAGAAGGGTACAGAGGTTAAAAAGCACATTATTATTGATAAGGAGGATATCCACATTCCCTTTTGAGGGCTCCTGTGTTCTCTTCAGAGCAGAAGAGGATACCATTCAAAAGCAAGAGGAGAGGGAGTAAAGAAGGCTGAGGTGTGTTGTTTGCCCAGTCACTAAGAGAGAAGTCATTGTCTGGCTGTAGGTGGGCCCTGTGAGCTCAGCTTTTTTTAGATAGGCAGCTTTTCCATATTACCTTTGGCTCTGGCCCTTGGGATTTTGTGAAGATAAAGAGGCAATAGCTCTGATGCCTTGTCCTCACATGACAGAAAAATATTCAGAAGACTGTAGTCCACATGGATCATATATGATACACCATGATATTTCATAGCACAGGGAGTAGAGGGGCCTGCGCACTGTAGTGAGACCTCTTTCTTCATCCTATGTTTCCTGGCTATCAGCCACAGACCAATCAACGGACACACCCTGAATTTGCCAAGCTCAGTGCCCCTAGGGATTCTTCCAATTTTCTGCCTGCTGTTGTCCATGGCTTTGACCAACAGTGCCTGCTAAAGGCTCACTGCTGGCCCCAGTACTGTTGTGCCTCAGATTGGTATGGCAAAGAGTTGGTTCAGCCCATGAACGATTAACCCGGTTATTTTGAGAACTAAAATTTTAGATTAGGAGACATTATGAAGAAATATGAAAGGGGTGAAAGTTGGAAAGGGGATCATGTGTACACGGTGCAGTGGGGATCAGTGATAGCATAGGATTTACCAGTGTGAAGGTTGGTGTTATGAGTAGAATTCTGTCACCAATGAAGCTATGTTGTAGTTCTACCCCTGACTACCTCACAATGTGGCCTCATTTGGAAACAGAGTCTTTACAGAGGAAATCATTTAAAATGAGATTATTAGAGTGGATCCTAATCTAATAGGACTAGTGTCCTTATATGAGGTTAAAATTTAGACACAGACAAGCACAGAGAGGAGACCATGTGAGGACACAGGGAAAAGATGGTCACTTACAAACCAAGGAGAGAGGCCTCAGAAGGAATCTATCCTGCCAACATCTTGGTTTTATACATCTACCCTCCTGAACTGAAACAATACATTTCTGTTGCTTAAGCTGTCCAGTCTGTGACACTTTGTTACAGTAGCCCTAGAAAATGCATACAGATGGGTGAGGGTTGGGATGAGAGTAATCAGGAAAATGGTGAGTACTAACACATTTGGTAACAAAAATGCAGACTCCCTTCCCCTTATTTCTCAGGGAATAGCTTAACAGAATTGAATCAAATTAGAAGATTTATTCATATATTCTGTTTGTCTTAGATACCAAGAATGAGAGTCTCTTTTCTCAGCCACTCTAAAGATGATCCTTTCTGTATTCCCTAGTATGAGAGTTAAGGCTGGCAATGCTGGGCTGAGAGTGGAGGGTGTGTTTGGAAGAACTGAAGCAGGGTGGACAGCCTGCCCTAAGTGATCAAGGTGCTATGGTGTCCAGCCAGTCAGGCTGAGAAGGCCTGGCATGGCTTCTTGTGCCTGAGACATGAGGAAGGGCATTGGTTCTTGGTTTTGCAGGACATAGTTCTAGAAAAGGAGTGAATTCCAAGAATCTGGAAGGTTCTGACATGGTTTAACATTATAATAATTGTCTTATCTGAGAAGCCATGGAAGCCACAATCCTGATATTTAAAACTCCTTCTAGTGAAATATAAGGCAAAGGCTGAACACAGGATAACAGCAGCAGACACCTATGCTCAGCATGTACAAAAATGTCAGGTCCTGACATGAAAGATTTCACTTAATCCTTGTCAACCACCATCTGAGATAAGAAATTATCTTTGTGTTAAACAATAATTTGGCCAGAGGACCAGAAAATTATTTAAAGTCTCACAGATACAATACAGTGCAGACATGATCAGGGAGCAAGTATGTCTGACCCCTAAACCTGTTCTCATAAATAGCATGAAGTACTAGAGAGTTTAGGCCCCAGTAACAGGCAGAGAACTACCATGGAGGAACACCTGAGGGAAAAAGCCTTTGGCAAAGGTTTGCGCCAAGATAAAATAGTGACAGCTTTCTCTGAGCAACAAGCATCCCCATAAAATACACAAAGGATGGTTCTAGAGAAGCATGTGTATGCACATGTCTGTGTGTTTGTGTGTGTCTGTATGTGTGAGTGTGTCTGCATGTAAGGGGTATAAGATAGGAAGGAAGAAGTAAGGTCTTACACAAGAAAACTGTGATTAGGCTGAATAATAAGAGAAATAAGTGAACAGGCAACTAGCTGACTGAGAAGCTTGGTGTCAGATGCAGTAGCCTGGGAACTTAAGGTTGAGGCCATAGACAAAAAAGAGCTTCTGAGACTCCCGCAAAATGCCGACCATGAGGCGGATGACACACCAGAATAGCATGGGCAATATTGAATCTCTGATAAACTGAGGTTGTGACCATGTTAAAGATGTCAAAAAGTCGTTTCATTTCTTTTAAAGTGACATTTTGCATAAGACTTTCAAGGAAAGTATAAGCCTGTTGCTGAAGGTTAAGATGACAATTCTGTTAACAGACAGAGTAGAACTCCTCACTTCCTTAATACTTCTCCTTTGTCAAGAGACATTAGACTGAAAAAGCAGAAGCTTATGCTGGTGGAACTTGTAAAAGGGCTGAGTGTTGCCCTTTGTAAATGATTGTACCTAGACCCAGGGGGACGGGGGAACTTTGAGTCCACTGAGTCACCCTCTTCTTATACCCTGGACATGGCAAGAGTGTTGCTGCAGCCAGAGTGAGCACAACCTAAGCTATATTACACATTGACTCACTCCAGCACTGCGAACATGGAAGCCTTTTGTAAAGTATTGGATATCCAGTAATTATTGCAAAGCACTGGCTTCTCTCTGAGCAGATTTTTCACTGTGAAAAAAACAAACAAACGGATGTCCAAGACTAATTTTCATCATACACAATTAAACAGTTCTAGAAGTCTAATTTGACTAGTTTGTATTTTCTTGAAGTAAAACAAACCCGATCAGCCTTACCTGTATTCTCCCTTCAGCCTTGTAGGTTTTCATCAACTAACCAGAAAGGTAGTTCTCCCATTAGGCTCACCTTATAATAGGCTGGTAGATGCTCACCTTATAATAGGCTGGTAGATGCTCACCTCTCAGATAGCCCTTACCTCACTCCAGCTTCCTTAGTGATAGAGATTTGCTCATTCATTCACTGATTTAACCACAGATGTTCATGGGGTAAAGTCACTGTGCTGTGGTGCTCCATCAAATATTTTGTGCTTGAAAACCCCTAAATAGAGGGTGCAATGTAATAAATAAGATTTAAGTAGGAGAATTCCTGGGTTTTGGTTATAAAATAAATAAGTCACGGGCATGTAAAGTATAGCATGGTGACTATAGTTAATGATACTCTATTGCATATTTGAAAATTGCTGAGAATAGATCTTAAAAGTTCTCATCACAAGAAAAGAAAAGTTTGTAACTATGTTTGGTGATAGATGTTAACTAAACTTATTGTGATGATTATTTCGCAATATATACATATATCAAATCATTATGTTGTATATCTGAAACTAATATAATGTTATATGTAAATTATACTTCAACAACTTAAAAAGAGAATTTATGGGGAATTTTCAAAGGTAAATTCTCTGTACAAATTGAGATGTCTAAGCTATTATTGTATCTTTTTTTTCAGAATAAAAATATAATACCTAGGGAGGGAAACATGCCTGTTAGGAGCCCCAGAAGGTGGAGGTGGGAGAGTCTTTTTAGGAGCCAAGTTGAAGTCATACAATGAGTTTCAATAAGATAGAGCAGCCTAATGAAGACCTAACACGTTTTTGTTTTCTGCTAGACTTAAATTAACTTAGTGAGACAAGATGATTATTCTCTGCTGATTAGAATAGAAAAAGAAACATTATTTGTTTGTGAAAACAAACTTGTAAAAGAAAATACAAGAGGGTGATCTTTGGGATGAGCAAGTTATTAACGTTGGTCTTCAATTGTTTTCTGTGTACTCTATAGGAAATTTCAACTGAGAGAATGGGACCCAGCATTGGAAAAGCCATATTTACAAACTTCGCAATTCTCCTAAGGTCCTGGCTCCTTCCATAGACATTCTTTCCAATGCACCCAGTAATCAAATCAGACTGGTTTCACAAGGATAATTACAAATTTCACCCATCATGGAGAGTTAGAGGCAGGCAATTTATTGCATCCAATTTAAAGGTTGTGAAAGGATCCTTCAGATTTGGGTGCGTTCCACATCTTTTAGGTAAGATGAACATATCCTTTGGTTCTAAGGAAAACAGCTTGTAAAATGTTTGGGAGCTCTTGGGACATCAAACAGCTCTTAGAGGAGTGCATTTTAATGGTTTACTTGTAAAAGTATCAATAAAAGAAGCAGAAACAGATGGTTTAAATTCCTCTGAATAATATGAGGTATTTTTTAGGCGTCTTTACTTTTTCTTGAGAGTCTCAATGCATCTTTGAGTGCTTATCCTAAAAATACTCAAAATAACCCTTGGATATACTGACACAGTGAAGGTTTTACTGTAACATTATCTTATCCTTGGGTCTGGGGGCCTGGATCTTAGCAGACTCTGGGTTCATCAAGAAATGGAGGCGGGAGAAAGAGGACAAAAACATCTTCAGAGTTGTGAGTAATTAAGGTGCAAAGGCACATAGTCCAGAAGTTCAAGGCTCAAAAGCTTACAAGCTCCAAGAAGGTGACATTAAGGCTTGAACTGCATCTTAAGAATTAAAAATGGAGGGTTGGGTAAGCTGGACAATTTGAAAACTATTGAGCTGTTGCTTGCCCAAGGGTCTCCAAATTCAATTTAAAAATGTGCTTGTCAAACAAAATAAGCCTGTGGGCAGCACCTGCCCCCATCCTCACTGCCTGCTTCAGACTAAATTCCTTGACTATGCATTAGAACAAGAGAAGAAGAGAGATTTCCCAAAAGTAAAATGAGTAGAAAGTGGTACAACAAGTCCTAGACCCCTTGAATTGTGTTACATCTGAGTATACAAGCTGGCAAGAGGCTGTATAATACAAGTGAGGCAAATGAAGATGGACTTGGGTCAGGGCACATGCCCTTGGGCCCATGACATCACCTTCTTAGTGTGAGATTTCTCAAGTGTGAGACAGGGGCAGCAATGACTACTTCACTGACTTGTGAAGATGGAATATTAAGACAACATTAGTTGTTATTACAAAAATTGATTTTTCCTCTTTTAGACATTGCTTTAACAAATAGCTATTGAGCGCCTATTGTGTCATCTACATTGGGGATACAGTGATGAGTTAACACAGACATGGTTTCTTCCCTCTTGCAACTTTGAGTCCAGTAAGAGAGACTGACCTGCCTGAAATGACCTCACAAGCAAGCACAACAGTGCACTGGATGAGAGAGAGAAAGATAACCTGTATGTGGAAGATTCAGAGGTTCTTGACTCATGGAAAACTGAAAAACAAGGCAGGGTGACACCAGGTACCCTGGAAGTCACAGGGAACAAATGATGTGATGGGAGCTCTGCTAGTTTCTGATTCCATGACTTGCCCCAGGAGTGTATGTGAGATGTTCTGGGCTGCCTTACCTCTGTTCTCAACTCCTCCTCCTCATGCTGCTCTAGTCACCTGTTCACATCTTGATTCCAGAGGATTCCTGCAGATCCCTCCTCTCAGGCAAGGCTGTGAACACTAATCCAGATTTCATATTTTTCTGTCTGGTTCCACCTGCCATTGTACAGTCCAGGCCTGTTCCAGTCCTTGTCACTGAGGCCACATCCAAGACATCACCTTGGATTTTGTCTGTGTCCTTTTTCTCACCAGAAAATGATACCCAGAGTCCTGATACTCTGGGCAAGATCCTTGTTTACATGCAACAGAAACTGACTCTGGCTGATCATATCAAGAAATGGGATCTATTGTGAGGCTGTTGGGCAATTCACAGAACCCCTGGAAAAGCCATGGATCTGTGTTTAGACAATGGTCAGGTGCAAAGAAAGCTAAGCCATAGGCAGGACAATTGCCAAAATCACAACCGGAAATGTGTTGGCCATATTCACAGGGGCTGGACTCCACTGCTACTACACCCAGGAACCCAGCCCAATTGGTACTTGGGAAGTCCATGGAAAGTGAGTATTAGAGATTTCTGCTTTCAGAATAGAAAGCAGATGCTGCAAGACTGGCCGAGTCTTAGCATTGGAAAAGAGATAAGTTAGGTCCTCTTTCTGGCCAGATTATGAGTTGGCCCTAGAATGAATGGGACTTAGAGACTGACCAGGTGATGAAGAGTAAGCCAGAGTGGGGAAGAGAATGATGTTGGTTTTTAACTTGGATAACTGGGTGATAATTTGGGGACTTACTAGATGGGACATACAGAAGAGGAACCGGCTCAAGACAGTCATGGACAAAATGAGTTTGAGATATTTGTGGGATATTAAATAAATTGTTGAATTTACACCATAGTTTACACATAGTAGATGCTTAATATATACTTGCCAAATAAATGTATTGTCCTGAAGACCATTTGGAAAACGAAGACTATAACTAGTGAATAGCTATGGTTTATGCAGGAGAGAGACAAGGGAGGTTTCCTCCCTGTCATTCTTGCCAGCATGAATAGGCCCGTTTAGGCAGACTGCTCCAGAGAGTTTTTGCTAACATGTCCCACAGGCCCCTTTAGGGGCCCTGGGCTCTTCTATAGAGCTCCCTGCAGTCACAGCTTGGTTCTTAGTGCCATGTTGCTGTTCCTCTTTGGAAACAAGTTCCATTTATCTCTCCATTCCCTATTGAACTATTTGTTCATCACTTTTCTGATACTCTTCCTACTGATGCTTTCCAAGTTTTCCACAAAGTTATAACAATGACAGAAAAGATGGAACTTGTATAGGCTTTTGGGAGCAGGGCTGGTTAAGAAGTCACTAAGTTTCTTTGAAGTTTCCCATCCTGTTTTTAAAAACTATATGCTTTATTCTATAACATCTGTTTGTTTTAACAAAAAAGCCCAAGGCTTTATATTTTTTTACCGCTGCTGAAAAAAATTGACTTTACAGAAACATGCATATTCTGTAGCTTCTAATATTGCACCACTGCTCCAATCCCACTCCAGTGTGGGAGGAGTCCAGAAGTGTTTCTCTCATTAGTTCTCCTGCACCTCCTAGTGAGAATCAACTCATCAGCCTCCCTGTTCTCAGGTTCCATGATACCTCTTATCCATGACAGTCCAGGTGGATTTATGTTTATGAGGCTGTTGAATTTAGACAAGGCCAATGAGATCTATGTGGCCACAAATGTCATAACTTCACAGGAACTTGGTGGTCCTGATTTAGGGAATGGAAAATGCATGCACTCTGATCTTCTGTGCCCAAAGGAGATGGACTTTTGTCAATATCATGGAACCGTTGTCTTAGAGCCCTTCTCAACACAGAATTTCAGGGAGGCTACAGATACAAGCACGAATTGGCATGGGAATTAAAATCTACTTGTCATCCTCTAGATGATCAGATCCTCTTCATTTTATGAAGGGGATACTGAAGCCCAAAGAAGCTGGGATTTACAAGAGGTTTTGTTTTTTTTTTGTTTGTTTGTTTGTTTTTTTTATCATGGGGCCTGGTCTGGATCTTCTCTCTTGATGTTCAATCTAATCTCCTCTAAACTGTTCTCCTCAATGGAGAGGCCATTTCATTGCAGAATTGTGGCAGGGATCAGTCTTCCCTCTCTGTCAGTCCTCCTTAAGAGGCTTTAACACAGTCCTTTGTTTACAATCTAAATCGAAGTGAGTAAAATCTTTCTTAAAGCCCTGAAACAGAAATTGCCTAATGAACTCAAAGAATAATATTTTGTTCATTTACAGGAAAGGAAGTGGGATTTCCTACTGCTATATAATAACTGATAATGCTTATTGAGACCCTTCCCTCTTCAGCATAAATGAAATCTAGACAAGTTCCCATAGATGAGACTTAGGTAGGCAACATGAAATAGTGGAAAGAATAATGGCTTCAGAGAAAGTCATATCTGGTTTGCATGCCTACTCACTTACAAGCTGAGTGACCCTGGAGAAGTTGCCTAATCTCTCTAAACTCGGTATTCATCATCTGTAAAATAGAAATAGTATTTAACTCAGATGAATAGTATTATTATTAAATAAAATAATATTTAAAATACCTGAACTATAAAGGACATTTGGCTAAATAGAGTTTGTGGTTGCTCATTTCATTTTCAAGAGAAACCATTTTCCTAGGACTCTGGGCCTAATTCTAAAATTTCCTGTACATTCTAGATCTCTTATTGGGTATTCCTTGTCACTAACAAATGACAATAAAAAATCTATACAGGATAGGCATACTGATATAAGACAAAATGAGCTGTACTTTTTTTCAATTGAAATAGATCAATGAGGGGAAAATGATATGAAACAAATGTGCAAAGAATGTGGGAAATGGAGAGGTAAACTTGGAAATAAATGCTGTCAAGAAGAGAACTGGGCGATCACAATGGCCTTCAGCTCTGGCTTCCACCTATGGGAAGTACAGCATCTGTTCTATGAAGAGCCCAGCTGGGTCTCCAGGCTCAGCTAAGGTGATGAAGAGCTACCTCTTGATCTTTTGAATGTCTACAGTGAGGGGGCAGGGAAACAACCTCAAGGACCAGGCCATGTGGCCAATGGCCAAACTGTGGCTAAGAAAGCAGTTATGGGATCTCTCCCCAGGAGAGAGAGCACTTCCCTGGGGGCCAGGCCTCCTCACAGGAATAACAGAGGCATCTCAGGAGGCATGCTATCTTATGCTTGCTCACATTTTCTTTTCTGAGTTTAATAAATTATCAGTGAAAATGCTAGTTCTATCTGTGGTACAAACAGAACAAACAAAAGGGTCTACTATAAAAAAATTAAAAGATGTTCTACATTCAGTGGAGGGTAAGGGACAGGGGGTCACACTAGGAGTTAGAAGAAGATCTCAAGGAGAAAAAAGATTCAGGGTTCAGAGGAGTGACTCCTGATAGGTGTCTTTAGCAAGACTTATCCTCTTGGAGCACATCTTCCTTGAACTGTTAGGAGTGTGGAATTTGGATTTTAAAGAGAATGTTCCTTTCAGTTTCTCTCCAAGTTTGCTTCTCACACCACTGTGGTGTGTATATGTACTTCAGCTCATCATTTTAAAAACTATTTTATCTAGAAGTATTGACCAGAGAGAGAGCAAGGAGCCATGGGCAAAGATTTGATCACTGTCATTCTGGTAGCAAAATATCTGTGAACAATTAAATATTTAACAATAAGAGAACTTTTTCTCTGAATAATGTCAGTCACATCAGTTTGATGAACTATTATGTATCAATTAAAATTAAAAATTCAAGTATTATATCTACTCATATGTGTATCTGTATCTCTACCTACATATTCATGTACATTTATTTCTAATCATTTACATCTGGAATGCAAAACAGAAAATATACACAGATGTTATCTCTAATTTGGTACTGTAGCAGTGATTTTTATTTTTGTATTCCTCATTTGTTTTCTGAATTTTCAACAATGAGTTCATTCAATGAAAATAGTTTTTTTTCAAGTTATAAATGGAATGATTACTCAAATATCAAATAACCAAAACACTCAAAATAAGTGGAATCACCTGCAGTTTCAGTACACATTTAGTGGGATTTTGTTTATCTTTCCAGTTTGCTTTCATTGTACTTATACATATGAATGAAAACTACTTTAAAAGTATAACCACACATATACTTACAGCACAAGAAGTTCAGTATTTACAGGATTAAAATTTTTTTTTGTTTATCTCATGTATTAAAATATTGCAGGCATAATCCTCTTTGAATAAATATAAATATAATTCATCATCTTAATGAGCTGGTTAGTATTGCATTCCATTAATATGTAATGCATTATTCACATGTTTTTCCAAGTTTTCTAGAAGTAGAGTTAAAAGAAATGGAGATTTTTAAGGTTCTTTATGGATATTTCAGGTTACTTTACAGAAAATTATATCAATTTATACTCCTGCTATCAGAGTTTAGGATTATCTCAACATACCTTCATTTAAAATTTTCTTAATTTCATGATTGAAAATATTGTTTCCTTTGTCTCAGAGGAAACTTTCAGTCCAAAGCCCAACATGAAGGAGCAGTGAAGACTCTTCTGAAAAGAAAAAAAAGTTATTAATTCAAATTATGAGCATTTCAATCTCTTATATATGTAGACAATTTCCACATGTCAAGAACAAAAAGTAGAGATCTGAAATATCATAGCTTGAGAGCATATAAGAAATAGATTTCGTGGGTGTCATCCAATTCCACTGGTAAGTCATGCTTTATCTCTCATTTTACTTGTGGCATCTTTTGCCAGTTGGATATGAGCTACAAATATTCAATTAAAATAAACTTGTGGCACTATGTTTTTTTTATTACACATGCCCCATGTATTTACTTCCGACTGCATTCTTATTTTGTAAAACATCTTTCTTCTCTTTATAGTTATATACATGTTGATTTTGCAGTCACAACTAGACATAATGTAGGCATTTTTCACTTTTACAAAATGAATTGAGATAGTCAAACTGGTACACGCCAAAAGAGGATACTTAGATAAACTGTGTGCAAGTAGTATGTATGTGTATATGCATGTGTATACTTGGGGTAAAGGCACAGGAGAGGATAATGCCAAGAAAGAAATCCGGGATACTCACTGACCCCTCTGTAACTGCATTCCATGAGTGAAGACCTAGATTTTCAGTGTGGCCATTGTAATCCTGGGGAGTTGATTGAGTCTGGCAGTACCCCTGTGGGGCAGGCAGACAAATTGTATTCTGAAGTTAGAGCTTGGGAGAGTCAGTGGTCTGCACCCCAGGCTCTCAGCTAGAAGCATTCTGATTGTCCCATCTGATGATTCTCAGCCTAAGTACTTTCCCTTTCAGGCTGCTGCCTCACCCTCTAGCTGTCCCAATTCCTCTTCTTCTTGTGCCCCTTATTGGGGACACTAATGGAATTTGTCAGGGATGAACCAGGATTTTGGGTCTGGCCCCATGCTTCCCAATCACTCACTTTATTCAATACCCTGTATTCAACACCCTGTATCCTACTGTGGTGTATCCCTGTGACTAGTGCCCTCAGGGGAACATGGCCCTTCTGGTCATAATTCCCCTGCATTTCTCACCTGTGAGGAGCTAGAGCTCAGAGGACACTATCCATGGACAGACAGGCTCTCTTTACCAATGCTGAACTCACTTACCTATCCTCAGGATCTAGTTTTCCTCATCTTCCTCACTTCCCCCATCCTTATTACTGCGGCAGATTAATGAGTTCTAGGCATGGAAAGAATTATCCAAAGGCCCAGAAACACCAACCTCTGATAAACTTTCAGACTCTAAAACAATCTTTGTTTTGGAAACAATTTTGGTGGAAGATGTCAATCACAGAATCACCTTCCCAGGGTCCAGCTCAGTTGAGTAGTGTCTATTTGGGTCTCTTCCAATAGTCTTGCCCATAGGCAAAATGGTTCATAACTTTCATCACAAAATAGCCAGGCATCACAAAAAAGAAACCACTTGATCAAGTAGCAAGGATTGGAATGTTTCAGTGGGCCTTGACTCTCATCCAGAAACCTTATCTTTAACAAAGTGACTCCTCAAGTCAGCCTCCAATTCTTTCATTGGGGGAATAGCTTGTAGAAAATAGTTTATCAGAAAACAATGTGGGCACACTTTGTTCTATTTGCAACTGGCATGTCAAAATACCCTCAACTCAGAGTACCTCAGAGAAAGTTGTTACTTTGTATCTTTCAGAGCCCTGGACACTGAGACCAGCTTGTCCTAAAAATCCACCAGCATCCCCACCCTCTATCTCCTTTGCTTTTTTCTCTGCCTGAGGCCTGCTCAAGGATTTCTTGGCCTTGACAGCACTCTCAGTGCACATCATGAGCAAGATCTTATATCGGCTGTTTCCTTCTAAAGTTACACAAAATACCTAATATTTTCCTTAGGACACCTTTTCTTTCCTCCTTCTTGAGAAGCCCACTTTATGCCCACTTTTGATCAAGATAGACCCATTTGTAGGATAAACACATTAGATTCCTCTGCATACAGATGGATCTAGATAATACACTTCCATTAGGAATATATTGCATGAACCCCAAACACTCAGAAAAGATCTTTAGTTCAGATGTAAATAAAACCAAGATGTAAATAAAAACAAAATAGTTATTTGTTTTAAGATGTAATTATCTCACTTTTATCTCACTTTTATTTTATTTTAATTTTAATCATTATTTTGTTTAACACAAAGTTAAAAGAAAATTATAATTTCAACATAGAAGCAATATAAATAAATTGTTAATTAAGCTTATATTTTTAGTAAGTCATTGCAGTGGGTTATTTCGACATGTCGGCAAACTGAACATGTTACTGTTTCTCTTACAAAGTCTCTGACATGCCATGTGTTATCATTTAACAAAGAAACAATATACACAATTCTTGTATTAGTTAACAAGTTTGTCATTCAAAGTCAGAAATGCAGTGTGTTATCACAAAATAGAAATAAGAAGAACAAATTAGTAACTATTTTTATTAATTATTAATTTTATACTCTTTTCTCTAATTCTTAGAAATGCAGTGTGGTATCATTTCAAGATGTAAGCAATATGAATAAATTAAAAGATTTTTATTCTGAGTCTTTGAAATGTGTGTGGTACCATTTCAATATGGAAATAATATAAACATATCAATTACTTTTATATTCCTGTTTCTTACTGTCTTTAAAATGCAATTTTTATTTTTTAATATTATTATTTTATATTAGTTTTAGGTATTCAATACAATGGTTAAACAATTATATAATTTATGAAATGATTCTCCCCATTACTCTAGCACCCATTCGGCACTATACACAGCCATTATAATAATATTGACTATATTCTCTTTGCTGTACTCTATATCCTTGTGACAGTTTTGTAACTACTAATCTGTACTTCTTCATCTCTACACTTTTTCTCCCAACCCTCAATCCTCCTCCCCTCTTGAAATCACCATTTTGTTTTCTGTCTCTGTGAGTATGTTTTCATTTAGTTAGTTCCTTTTGTTCCTTGGATTCTGCACATAAGTGAAATCATATGGTATTTATCTTTCTCTGTCTGACCTATTTTACTCAGCCTAATACCTTCTAGGTCTATCCATGTTGTTGCAAATGTTAAGATTTTGTTTTTTATGGCTGAGTAATATTCCATTGTATATATGTACCATAACTTCATTATCCAAGTGTTTACTAATGGGCATTTAGGTTGCTTTCATATCTTGGCTATTGTGAATAGCACTGCAGTGAACATAGGGGTACATAGATCTTTACAAATTAGTGTTTTGGTTTTCTTCAGCTAAATACCCAGAAGTGCAAATGCTAGGTCAAAAAGTAGTTCTATTTTAAATTTTTTGAAGAACTTCAAAACTCTTTTCCATAGTGGCTGTACCAATTAGCAATCCCACCTACAGTTTACAAGGGTTCCCTTTTCTCCACATCCTCACTGACACTTGTTATTTCGATTTAATGATGAAAGCCAATCTGATAAGTGTGAGGTAATATCTCTTTGTGGTTTAAATCTGCATTTCTCTGATGATTAGTGACCTTGAGCATATTTTCATATATCTATTGGCCATTTGTATTTCCTCTTCTGAAAATACCTAGTCAGGTCTTCTGTCCATTTTTTAATTGAATTGTTTGTTTTTTATTGTTGTTGAGTTGTATGAGTTCTTTATGTATTTGGATATTAACTCCTTATCTAATGTATTATAAGCAAATATCTTCTTCCATTTAGTAGGTTGTCTTTTTGCTTTATTGATGATTCTCTTTGCTATGAAAAAACTTTTTAGTTTGATGTAGTCCCATTTGTTTATTTTTTTGATTGTTTTCCTTGTCTGAGGAGATATATGAGAAAAAATCTTACTAATAGCAATATCAGAGAACTTATCACCTATGTTTTCTTCTAGAAGTTTCATGGTTTAAGGTCATACATTTAAGTCTATAATCTATTTTCAGTTTATTTTTTACATATGGTGCAAGAAAATTGTTCAGTTCATTTTTATTACATGTATCTGTCTAATTTTCCAAACACCATTTGTTGAAGAGACTGTCTATACCCCATTGTATATGCTTGTCTTTGACATAGATTAAATGACCATATAATGTAGATTTATTTCTGGGCTGTCTATTCTGTTACACTGATCTGCGTCTGTTACTATACTAGTACCATGCTATTTTAACTGCTATAGGCTTACAGTATAGTTTGATATCAGGTAGTGTGATACCTCCAACTTTGTTCTTTCTCAAGATTGCTGTGGCTATTCAGGATTTTTTATGGTTGCATATAAATTTTGGGGTTATTTCTTCTACATCTGTGAAAAACGCCATTAGTATTTTGATACGGATTTCATTGAATCTATAGATTGCTTTGGATAGTATGGACATTTTAATGATGTTGATTCTTCCTAAACATGAGCACCATTTATTTATAACCTCTTCACTTTCATTTTTCAATGTCTTTTACCTCCTTGGTTAATTTGATTTCTAGGTATTTTATTGTTTTTTTTTTTTTTGATGCAATTGTAAAAGGGATTGTTTTCTTAATTTCTCTTTCTGAAAGTTCACCATTAGTGTATAAAAATGACAGTGACTTCTGAATATTAATTTTGGATCCTGCTACTTTACTGAATTCACTGATCAGTTTTAACAGGTTTTTTTGGAGGGATCTTTAGGGTTCTCAATACATAGTATTTTATGTCATCTGCAAATAATGACAGTTTTACTTCTTGTTCAATTTGGCTGCCTTTTCTTTTTTTTTTCTTGTCTGATTGCTGTAACTAAGACATTCAATACTATGTCAAATAGAAGTGGTGAAAGTGGACCTTCTTGCTTATGATACATCGGATAAGAGCTTAATATCCAAAATATATAAAGAACTCATACAACTCAACAACAAAAAACAAACAATCCAATTAAAAAATGGACAGAAGACCTGAACAAATATTTCTCCAAATAGGAAATACAGATGGCAAATATACATATGAAAAGATGCTCAAGGTCACTAATCATCAGAGAAATACAAATTAAAACCACAATGAGATATTATCTCACACCTGTCAGAATGGCTATCATCAATAAATCAAAGAACAACAAGTGCTGGAGAGGTTATGGAGAATAGGGACCTCTCATATACTGTTGGTAGGATTGCGAATGGTACAGCCACTATTGAAAACGGTCTGGAGATTTCTCAAAAAATTAAAAATGGATGTATCTCTTGATCCAGCAATCGAACTTCTGGGTATTTTTCTAAAGAATACCAAAACAATAATTAGTAAAGATCTATGCACTCCTATGTTCATGGCAGCACAATTTACAATAGCCAAGATATGGAAGCAACCTAAATGCCTATCAACAGACAATTGGATAAAGAAGTTGTGGTTCATGTATACAATGGAATAATACTCAGTCATTGAAAAAATAAAATCCTACCATTTGCAATGACATGGATGGTCCCAGAGGGTATTTTGCTGAGTGAAATAAGTCAGACAGAGAAAGATAAATACCATGATTTCACTTATATAGGAAATCTAAGGAACAAAAAGAATAAACTAATGAAAAACAGACTCACAAATATAAAGGACAATCTGGTGCTGGCCAAAGGGAATGGGGTTTGGGGGGCTGGAAGAATGGGATGAAGGGTTGAAGAAGTACAAATTAGTAATTGTAAGATGGTCATGGGTATGGGGAACATGGCATAGGGAATGCAGTTAGCATTAATGTAATGGCTAGGTGGATAACCAGAGGAGAGAAAGAGAAATTATAGGGATCATTTTATAAACTATACAAATGTCTAATCAATGTACTGTACATTTGAAACTAACAAAATAAAATTAAAAAAAAGAAAGTGGACATTCTTACGTGTTCCTGGTCTTAAGGAGAATGTTTTTAGCTTTTCCTAATTGAGTGTGATTTTCGCTGTAGGTTTGTCACATATTATAGACTTTATTATGCTGAGGTATGTTCCTTCTATTCCCACTTTGCTGAGAGTTTTTATCACAAATTAATGCTGGATTTTGTCAAACACTTTTCCTGTATCTATTGATATGATCATGAAATTTTTATCTTTCAATTTGTTAATGTGGTGTATCACATTAATTAACTTTTGGATATTAAACTAACCTTGCCTTCCAGAAATAAATCCAAATTGATCAGGTGTATGATATTTTTAATATATTGATGAATTCAGTTTGGTAATATTTTATTGAGAATTTTTGCATCAATGTTCATAAGTGATATCGGCCTATACTTTTTTTTTTTTTGTAATGTCTTTATCTGGTTTTGGAATTAGAGTAATATTGGCCTCTTCAAATGAGCTTGAGAGATTTCCCTTTTTTTAAAAAAAATTGGAATAGTTTGAGGAGAATAAGTGTTACTTCTACTTTAAATGGTTGGTCAAATTCAGCTATGGAGCCATCTCGTCCAGAACTTTTGTTTTTTGGAAGTTTTTGATTACTGATTTCATTTCTTTGGTGGTAATCAGTCATTTCAGATTTTTATTTCTTCTTAACTCACTCCTGGAAGATTCTATGTTTCTAGGAAAATATCTATTTCCTGCAGATTGGCTAATTTGTTGGCATATAATTTCTTATAGTATTTTCTTATAATCCTTTGTATTTATGTAGAATTCATAGTTAATTTTGTTCTCTCATTTCCAATTTTATTTATTTCGGTCCTCTCCCCTTTATTTCTGATAAATCTGGTTAAAAGTTTATCAATTTTATTTATCCTTTCAATACCAGCTCTTGGTTTCATTGATTTTTGGTGCTGGTTTTCTACACTCTACTACATTTGTTTCCATTTTGATCTTTATTATTTCCTTTTTTAGGTTTTGTTAGCTGTCTTTTTCTAGTTCTTTTAAGTGTAAGTTTAGATTGTTTATTTGAGGTTTTTCTTTTTTCTTAAGGTAGGCTTATATTGCTTTTAATTTCCCTGTTAGGACTGCTTTTGCTGTGTTTTGTAAATTTTGAGTCACTGTGTTTTTATTTAATTTGTTTCTAAGTACCTTTTGATTTCTTTGGTGATCTCATTGTTAACCTATTCATTTTTTAGTAACATGTTATTTAGCTTCCATATGTTTGTTTTTCAGTTTTTTGTAATTGATTTTTCAGTTTTTTTTTGTAATTGATTTCTAGTTTCATACCATTATGGTCAGAAGAAACATTTGATATGATTTTAATCTTAAATTTATTGAGACTTGTTTTGTGGTCTAACATGTGATCTATCCTATGATATGTTTCAAGTGTACTTGAGAGGAATGTATAATATGCTGCTTTGGTCTGAAACGCTCTAAAAATATCAATTAAATCCATCCAATATGTCATTTCAAGCTGGTCTAGTGTGTAATCTAAGGCTGTTGTTTCATTGTTGATATTTTGAATATCTGTCCATTGGTGTCAATGTTGGTCAATATTTGATTTACATATTTAGGTGTTCCTATGTTGGGTAAATAAATATTTACTAGTGTTATGTCCTCTTGTTTTATGAACCCCTTTATCATTATGTTATGTCTTTCTTTGCCTTTTATTATTGTCTTTGCTTTAAAGCTTATTTTGTCTGATATAAGTGTGGCTACCACAGCTTTTTTAAATTTCAATTTGCATGAAATATCTTATACCATCCCTTTACTTTCAGTCCATGTGTTCCATTTGAAGTGGGTCTCTTATAGAAAGCATATGTATGGGTCTTGCCTTCTTATTCATTCAGCTACCCTATGTCTCTTGATTGAAGCACTTAATCCATTTACATTTAAAGCGATTATTAATAGGTACATAGTTATTGCAATTGTATTATTTATATTTATGGATCACCCTCCCCATTATTTTCTTTACAGAAGTCCCCTTAATATTTCTTGTAATTCTGGCTTGTTGGTGATGAATTCCTTTAGCATTTTCCTTTATGGGAAACTATATCTCACCTTAAATTTTAATTGATAGCCTTTCTGGGTAGAGTATCTTGGTTGTAGATTCTTGTTTATCATCACTTTGAATATTTTGTGCCAATTCCTCTGCCTGCAAATTTTCTGTTGAAAAATCAGCTGACATTCTCATTGGAGTGCCCTTGTAAGTAACAAACTGCCTTTCTCTTGCTTCTTTTAAAATTCTCTCTTTGTCTTTAACCTTTGGTCTTTTAACTATAATGTGTCTTGATGTGGGTCTGTTTGGCTTCCTCTTGTTTGAGACTCTTTGTGCTTGCTGGACTTGTATGTCTATTTCCTTCACCAGATTAGGGAAATTTTCTCTAATTATTTCTTCAAATAGACTTTAATCCTTTGTTCTCTTTCTTCTCTTTCTGATACCTTTATAATGTTGATGTTGGCATGTTTGAGTTATCCCAGCGGATGTTATCATAGAGGAACTTGGATAAAGAGTATAAAGGAACTCTGTATTATTTTTTCAACTTTACTGCATGTCTAAAATTATTTTACTATAATGATAAAATAAATTGAAAGGGGAAATGAATAAATGAGAGAATGAGCAAAAATTTGTATGCACTCTTTAAGAAAACATGAAAACAAAGTTTCAAGGAAATGGGCATATATAAGGAATTAAACATGTCAATGTAATAAATACAAGTATGCAGCCTTCAAAGATACTAAGTAGTTTTAATAGTTAAAGGATGGTTGAAGCCAATTTCTATTGGATTGTGAAATGAAAGGAGATTATATTCTGTATTAAATATATATACATATATATGTTTATAAGTGTACATACACATACACACACACATATATACATATATGAACTTATATAATTAAATGAAATATTGTATTGTATATAAGCTTAAATAACTTAAGTATATAGTGTAAGTATGGGAAATTATGAGTAAGCCTACTGATAGATATGAAGTATAAAATTTTAACATTTGCCTTTAAAATTCATTTTCAATTAAAAAGTTTTGGGGGGAATTTCCTCATGTGAATATATTTCTTTTAATGAAATTGGATTCAAAAGGAAATTTGGATTTCCTTTACACAAATTTGATAAGAACATTGTATACCTAAACTGAGTTTTCTAAAAGTTATCCAATTAAGCTAACTATAATAAAAACTTTATAGCAATAAGTATAATAATAGCTAACAATTATTGAGCACTTGTTATGTGTCAGCCCTGAGCTAAATATTTTGATTGCATTGAGAGAATTTAAGGAGCTTGCAGAATGAAAGAGACATGGCAGAAGAAACAATTACCTCAGGACTGACTGGCTTCATAAAGAGAAAGGACATCTCTGTAGCCACTCAAATAAGTGTGATACTAAAATAAAAATCTCATTAGAAAGCACAAATCACATATAATAACAAGAGACCTTCTTAAGACCTATGTCCACTGAAAGGTTGATTTATTTCAATTTTTAAGTGCAGCTTTCTTTTCTGAGAAGCCATGCAGGGAATCTGTACACATGAATATCTGTTTTCCTGTCTACCAATTACAAATAGTGCCTTAAGAGAAAAGCCAGATCTTCTGATATGGGATGGTATATGTTCTGAGTTATATGGTGAACTTGAAATTCATTCTGAGGGGCTCTGGCATTATTTCTAAAAGCCAAGTCAGCCTTCAGAGCAAGAAACCAGGTACAAGGAGAAAATGGTACAGGAGGGTGAGTAGCAGAGTGAGTTTTCTCAATATTAGCTAATATATTTCTTGAGCAATGCTAGGTAAACTAGTACTAGGATATATAATTCTGGAATTCTTTTCCTATCTTGCTTCGATCCTTCAGAGTAAAAGGAGTTTTGAACTCCTGGAGAGAGTAAGATAAAGAAGCAATTTTTATACTACCCATATTGCATTACTCCTGCCTAATCAGATGAGAAAGACTGGGAAATGGTCTCTTTTCACTGGAGGTGAGCCATTTCAAAAAAGCCAGTGACCTGCCTGGGGTTAAAGGCAAACTAAAAACAAACAAACAAACAAACAAACGAACAAACAAACAAAAAAACCAAAAAACTGCCTGCCATGAGTTTGGAATCCAAAAAAGAAACAAGTTAGAAGGAACACGATTCTGCAGCAGAGGGACAGCTTTAACTGAATATTGGTAAGCAAAGCATGTGGGAAACCAGTCTGAACTGAAGGATGACAGCTGGTTCTATCTTACCTGTATTGTATTTCTATGGCTGCAAAAACAAATTATCACAAACTGGATGGCTTAAAACACACAAATGTGTGATCTTACAGTTCTATAGATTGGAAATCTGACATGGGTCTCACTGAATGAAAATCAAGGTGTCAGCAGGACTGCATTTCTTCCGGAAGCTCTAGAAAGAGATCTATTTCCTTGCTCAGATTCATTTTTCATTTTCTAGAGAATGACCTGAGCTGGTGGCCCCTTCCTCCATTTTCAAAGCTTGTAATATTTCACCTTTGATCCTCCTCCCCTGACTTTGTTCCCATATCACATTTTTTTCTCTGACCATGGTCAGGAGCTTCTCCCATTTTAGGGCCCATGTGATGACCTTGGGCCCACTTAAGTAATCCAAATAATCTCCCCATCACATTAGCAAAGTCCCTTTTGCCATAAAGATAGTATCTTTACAGGTTCTGAGGATTATGACACAAACATCTTCAGGGAGTATTATTCTCCCTACCACATCACCCAATGTGATGTCATAAGCAGTTTATGGTGGAAATGAAAAGTGAGAGTTCCAGTCAAGAAAGTGGGCTAGGTAAAAGTGGGGTTCACCTACTCCCATGAACACATTAAAATTATAATCAAACTATAAAACAAACAACTTGGAGAAGCACCTGAAGTCTAGCTAGTCATCACACATACATCTGAGGATATAAAGAAAAAAGCCACATTGAGACCAATGGGAGAGGTGGAGACACAAAACGAGCTGGTCCTGCTCCCACAGGTAGCAGTTGAGTAGTAGGAGGGATATTGCAGCTACAGACGACCCCCTGAAGGAACAAGGATCCCTAGCCCCACCTAGGGGCTCCCTAGCCCAGGGTTCCAGTTCCAAGAGGAAGAATTCCTACAAAATCTGACTGTAAAAATCAGTAAGGATTCAGCGATTTGGGTGAGACATAGAAACCTGAAAACTCAGATGTCTCCCTTAAAGGGCTCCCACACAGACTCGCTCACTCATAGACACTCATCCTAGGCTCTGGCAGAGGTCAGCAGCTCAGGAGGCGCAAGAGACATATGGGAAAGAGCAAGATGTATGGTGCCAAAGGAAGGGCTGGAGAGACAGCCACCACTGTTCCTTTGTTGGTGCCCCAATTCACGGCACCATCTTGCCTGTGTTGAACTGCCCCTCCTCCCACCACATGGCTAATTCTAAAGCTGCATTGTCCCAGTAAGATTGGCCCACTGCACCCCGTGTCTCCCTGGGACCATGCCCCACCCAGGCCACAAATTGCCCAGGGCAGGCCCATTTCCAGGCAGCCAGCCCCATCCTGTGCCTTTCCTGGGCCACACACTCATGGGCAGGCAGCAGCCCTCAGCTTGCACAGTCCGGGCACAGCCCATGCATCCCAGGAGAGAAATCTAGGGGCAGGCCACAAATCCCACGCTGAGCTAAAGCATTTCATGAATAGATCTCAGGTGTCGGTGGGCCTGAAGCAGGCAGTAGCTGGCCTTGCTACAATATGAGACTTTTACAGGAAGTTGCAGATTTAGCAATGGAATAAAACCTGATTTGCTTTGACCTGATAAAATCTGCTTGCTTTACCCCTATGACTCCCAGGGTCCCCACTCCACCCAACTCCTGTGCCACCCAAAGGCTCTTTCTGCTGTGGAGTATTATGGGCAACTGGCAGGCTGATTCAGGCCTTGAGGTGCAATGATCCTTTTGCTACACTGGTCCAGGCCCAGAACTGGGGATAACTGACCTCTGCTTACAGCATGGTCTCCCCTACTTGTTTCTAGATCCAGCACAGGCAACAACCATCTGCAGATCACTTTGTGGCTCCTACCTGATAAGCTTAAGCAATCAAAGGCAGTAGCTTACCTTGGCCTACACGAGAGCCTCTCCCAGGGAGCCAACACACACAACAGACCACAATAGTGCACCAGCTGACTAGCCCCATAAGTGGCACACCCAGGGAGTGGTCTCAACAGGTAGAAGAGCCTGTTGTTATAATCCCACTCAGTGGGGTCAGCCCCCACATAGCAGATCATACCCTGTGAGTGTGGCCAGTCCCTGCAGCCCAAGAGTGAAATTCAGCTAACAGTAATCAAGACTTAGGTATAACAGGAGAAAACATATAAGCCATATAAGGAACATACCCAGAGCCCTGGCACAGGTGATCATGGAGACCATACCACTGGGGTGCACAGCACAAAGACTCTCTACTAAGACATGGCAACCCTACCAAATACATAGAAACAAACACAAGTAGGCAGCCAAAATGAGAAGACAAAGAAATATGTCTCAAATGAAAGAACAAAACAAAGCTTCGAAAAAGAACTAAAAAAAATGGAGAAAAGTAATCTACCAGATGCAGAGTTCAAAACACTGGTTATAAGGATGCTTAGTGAACTTAGGGAGAGAATAGATGATCTCAGTGAGGACTTCAACAGACTGATAAACAAGTATCAGTAGAATGTGTAGGGGCTCCCATGGCCAGAACATGTTCTCCAAAGTAAAGGAAAAGTTAATGTACTTTGTACTTCTCACAACTAAGAAAGAAACATAATGCTTGTTAAATGTCTTTGGGTTCCACAGCCTATAGCACACTCGAAATACAGCTGCAAACCACTCATTGGTGGCATAGAAGGCTGTCAGCTTTGAGGGAACCCAGAGTGATAAATGACTGTATAGCAAGTTCAGACTGTGGTACAGGCATCTCTGTTGTGTGTACCATGCAACTCAGTAGACTCTATGATACTAGAAATCCCTTTAGTGTGTAAAGATGCTTTGTGAAATTTTTGGAAAGTTCCAGTTGAAAAATCACAAAGCAGACTCTAGATCAGGGCTCCCCAACCCCCGTGCTGCAGACAAGTACCAGTCTGTGGCCTGTTAAGAACCAAGCTGCACAGCAGGTGACCAGTGAGTGAGCGAGTGAATCTTCATCTGTATTTGAAGCCACTCCCAAGAGCTAGCATCACTGCACCAGATCCACCTCAGATCATCTGGCATTAGATTCTCATAGGAGCACTGGTGCTAAAAATGTTGAGCACTGATGTTCTAGACTGGAGCAAAGGTATGCCATCTTTTGCAAAGAAACAAGTATGTACAAAACACAGCTTTGGAGTTACTACTGGGTCCTGGTAGAAGACGGGTATCTGACCATGAAATATCAAGTTAACATGTAGCAGAGCTCCCCATGAAATTGAGTAGTTCAAGTGGCAGTCCACTATAAGATGCAGTGGTACATTTGGGATTTGACATGAGTAGAGCCATAGAGCACAAGCATGAACAGAGGGACCAGATTTTCAGGTTACCTATCACCTGTGCACTGTTGCTGCTCCTTCAGTTCACACATATAGCTGCTTGTAAGGGAAATCACTTATGTTCAGCTAACAGAGGAGGAAAACGTTGGTTTACTAATGGGCTGGCTCAGTATGTTTGTTAAAACCCAAAATGAACTGCTGCTGCATTACATTCCCACTTGGAGTAGCTCTGAAGGACAGTGGTATGAGAACATCCTCCAAATGGTCAATGCTTTGGGCAGTGCACCTTACTGAAAATTATGTGTAAAGAGCAATAGTCTTGGGTAAAATTAAACATAAACTCATGAACATGTCAAATTTCTTGGTTTGTTGGTCAAGGGCCTAGAAGGAAAAAGCTTAGAAAATAGAAATGAGGAGGTATGGACAACATCGAAGAGGAGTCAGAAAACTCTTATGTCATATGTTAATGTCCACTAGAGGGCACTCACAACAAAAAAGGCACAAAGCAGCCAACTAGTGAGAATGATGTAGTCAGCTGAAATCAGACATCTTACATCTCTGGTAGCCCTTGTGCTGACACAATGAACATTTGAACAGAGAAGCCATGATAGCACGGTTGGAGGCACTGGAGGATGGGCCTTTATTTACCAAAGTGGACCTAGCTAATGCCAAGCTGCCAGCAATAGACTAACACTGAACCTACAGTGTGGTACCATTACCATCCATCAAGGAAAGCATCCAGCCACATGGGGCAAGTTGATTACATACAGCCTCTCTACCCTGGAAGGGGAAAAGCATCATCTTGACCATGACTGACAAATGTTCTGGGTATTGGTTTGGCTTTTATGTCTGCAGAGTCTTGGTCTTTATCACTATCCCAAGGCTTAGTGTGTTATATCCACCTATGTAGGATTCTACACAATGTCACCTTGGACAATCCACTCATTTTAAGGCAAAGTGGGTCCTTTCATATACTACATCCCCTAGAAACAACCTACATGGAGAGCAGAGAAATAACCTTTTAAAACATATCTGTGACATCAGTTTAGACACAATTCATTGTGAGAGTGGGGCACCTTCCTCCAAAATGTAATAGTTACCATATATCAATGGCCACTTTATGGTACCATGTCTCAAAGGTAGAATACAATGATTTAGAAAAAAAAGAGTAAAATTAGTCGAATCCATACTTGCCATCAGTCTCAATGACCCACTGGTGGTCAGATAATAGAAAAAAAAATACATTAATGATATATCAATATGTCTGTAGTAACCAATTAGTAAATATAACATATAAAAATAATTCATACTTAATAACAACAAAACCTATACAACATCTAGAAATGACTTTAGTAAGAAATGTCATATTTTTATGGGTAAAATTCTTCATAAATTGAAATACAATTGTACACAAAGGATGCTAAATAAATGAAGAGATAAACCATTTTCATTAATGAAAAAACTCAATACTATAGATATATCAATACTTTTTTAAGGAATTTATAATTTTAATTCCATACTCATTAGAATGTTACAATGCTTTTTATGGAATATAAAATACTGATTTTGAAATTCCTATGTCCAAGACAATTTGAAAAAAAATAAGCAATCATTTCCTTATTGCTTCTCATCATTTATTATAAAGACAAGGAATGTAAAATAATGTGCAAAAATAGACACATATCTTAGAATAAAAGTTTATGGCTAGTCAATAGGTGATAATAATAATATTTAAAATCAGTAGAGATTAGATAGTGGACTATCTAATATAATTATGTGGAAACTTGAAAAAAATAAAAGATCTCTATCTTACATATCATTCTTAAAAATAAGTCCAGATGATTTAAAGAGTTAGACAACAATAATAATAAAAAAAACTTTAAAAATAGGAGAAAGGTGAATGTTTATGACAAATATGATGACATCAACATTTAAAGTGTAAAATAAAAAAACATTTAAAAAAGTCAAACAAGTAATAGACATTACTTTAAAGGTTAAAAATAAGTAATAAGTGAATATCAATAACATGCAATAGATATAGGACCAATACTCTAAATGTATAAAGACTTCCTTTATTCCATAAAAGACAAACACAAATAGAAAAATGATTAAAATATTTGAAGAGGCTTTCACAGTAAAAGAAGCCCAAATTACCAGTAAATTGCCAGTATTGACTTTTAGTCAATTTCTCATTAGAAAAAGTCCATTTAAACAGCAACAATATAATTTTAAGCCACAAGCATGGTGAAAATTTTCAATTTGAAACATTAGTAATAGAGTGATAGGTTTATTGAGACTGTACATTGATATCATTGCTTTCAAGGGCAACTTACTACTAACTCTTGTAATTAAAAATGGACATACATTTTGACTTAGAAATTCCACTTCTTGTTAATTCTCCTAGAAAAATAATCACACAGGTTGATGAAGAGGCAGGTAGAGGGAATGTACAGAGATGCTAATTATAACATAATTTATAATAACAAACATAAAATAAAATCGAAATGTAAACAACCTAGACTCCATCAGTCTAGAAATGTTAGGTGCTTAAAGGACATGGGAGATATATATGCAGTGGCATTAAAAGATCTGCAAGACACATTATTTAGTGACAGAAAAGTTACAAAACAATATGTGCAGTGTGATAAATTTATGTGAAACAGAAAACAAGCACACACATCGTATAAGCACAGAACCATATATTTCTGTAGTCGGTGTTGTCCAACAGAACTTTCTATGGTGTTGAAAATGTCCTATAATTTTAGTTGCCTAATATGATAGCCACTAGCTGCATAAGGCTCTGAGTATGTGAAATGTGGCAATTGTGATTAAGGAGTTGTATTTCAAATAATTTAATTTAATTTAATAATTTATTTAAAAATAAGTGTTATTATTTTGGTGTTTCAATAGGAAATTGCAACAATAACATGTTTAAAGGGATAAAATAGAAGGATAAAATTAAATAGAACAGAAAAAATTATAGACAGTGAGAAATACTTAGACAAATGACCAAGTATTTTTTGCCACACACATATATTATACAAGAAAAAAAATGACACAAATTTTTCCTAATCTGGATCAAATAATAAAGTGCTTGCATTAGTATCAACACTTCCAATATTTATTCCAACTATCATACCAATTTCTTAATTAACTGTAATGACTATAAGCCCTCCTGTGGAATATAGTTGAGGAACACCAAACGAATATGGACTATTTTAAATCATTTAAATTTAGAAGTTGTATGTGGCCAGTGACTCCGGTACTGGACAACACAGCTGAAGATTCACATATATACATGATAAATCATCAATGGAAGATTGCATTCCAGAGTTGAAATGTGGCACATGAGTGTATGTGTTATTTTTGATATTGGAAAGTAATGTTTAAAGAGCAAAATACAAGAAATAACTTTGCAAAGGGTGTACAAAGCCTATTGAAAAAAATTACTGGTTGAATTACATTTTCATAGTAATAATATGTCCTTGGATGCATGGGGGTGTTGCCAAATTGTCAACCCTACCTAGTGAAAGGCATGTACAAAGAAAGCTGGTGCTGCCATCTGAGCTGGGGTCCCATTCTGGATGCGCAGAGCAGGAAGGGCAGAAGCCTCTGAGAACTTAGGGCAGAACTGGAAACACTTATGTCAGTAGCCAAATGAAAGAGTAGGGATAGGGCTGAAAGCAGTAGGGTAAGAAGTATTGGACAGGGTCAGTCGTCCAAAATAACTTGGCCTTTCTGTGTGAGCCAGGGTAGAGGGCTGGGAGAACAGAGGCACATGGTGCACCAATGGTATCCTCTTGCTTGACAGTCCATGGATATTTCAGTTTAAGGATGGGCTATGCTGGGTGAAGCATGCAATCACAATGGACAGTCCAAATTTTCACTTATTTAGATAAGGTGCATCCATTCAGCCCATCTTTTTCATCAAGAGACCATGTCCTTTAGTGAACTGTTGATGTGTACACAGTGGAGATGGATCAAGCATAGAATAAGGGCATAGGAGCAGTTCCCCTTCAAAGCCCTTACTGTTATGCCCTGAAGACCCAGAAAGAGAAATTAGACTGTTTGACTTAATGATGAAAAAATGACTCACTGCCTCCTAAGTACTGTAATGTAGAAGAAAGATTGCTGATGGGCTGTTTTATAGAGACCAACCATCCATTTCTAAGTAAGTACAGATATGTGTTTGTGTATTCATTTGCAGCTTCCTAAAAAATAATAAAAAGATCAGAGTTAGTGAGTCAAAACCTGTAGATAAAAGCATCCTGAATTCATCATCTTTCTGAAGAACAGGATCTGACCTCAGGGAATTAATTTAAAAGCTGAATATTCTTCAATAGACTATTTTATACACGGTGCTGAGTACTTTTCATTGCACTGCTGCTTTGTATGTGAGTAAGTAATCAACAATGATAATGAGGAAAAAACTCTGTTTAGGAATGATTGAATGCTGAGTGTGGTAGGTGACAGTGTTCACCAACTCTTCAGCTCAGCTCATTGACTTCTCTCCATGTACTTAGTTTGCATGACTCCCTCCACTACACTTGGAAGTGCTAGAAACAGAGATGAGACTGCAGTAAAGAAAACCTGGGGTAAAGAGCATTAGAAGCCAAGGAATGGCTTGAGGCAAGCTGAAGTCCAAATGGGGAGGGGCCAAAACCTGGCCAAGTCAGTCTAGCAGTTTGAGTGAGAGGGAGAGGTCATCTGGAGCAGGACTCGGACACAGACTCAGAAGTGCAGAGCAGTGAGGAAGAAGCTCACACAAGCCTAATTGGGGTTTGTGAGTGGCAGAGCCTGTCCAGGACCAAGTTGACAGTCACAAGAGGAGAAGACAGGACCTGGCTAATTTGGTGGAGTCTGGGACCATGTGCCTGACTGCTTGTAGTCATTACAAATTTCTCACACTGTGTATTAGTTTGCTAATACTAGACACTGAGTGGCTTAAACAATAAAAATGTAGTGTCTCTTGGTTTAGTGTCTCTTGGTTCTGGAGGCTATAATTCTGAAATCAAAGTGTTGGCAGGGTTGATTCCTTTTGAGGGCTATGAAGGAAGTGTTGCAGGCTGGTCTCCTTGGCTAAAAGATGGCAATTTTCATGTTCATAGGGCATTCACCTTATATGGCTGTCTGTGTTGAAATTTCCTCTTCTTATAAGGACACTAATCATATCTGATTAGAGCCCACCCTAATGACCTCATTTCAATTTGCTTACTTATGTAAAGACATGATCTCCAACAGCCACATTCTGAGATACTAGGTGAGGACTCCAACATATCTTTTTCTTGGCAATGCTATTCAATCCATAACACCCTGGAAACTTTTTTCTCACAGTGCACTTCTCAATTTTCTTTCTCTGTTTAACTTTTAATCAACCTGGAAAATCTAAATTCTTGTGTGACTTCTTCCAGAAAGTATTCTCAAATCCGCAAGCTGAACTAAATGCTCTTCTTTTATGCCCCAAAGTCATCGCCAGTTTCTATTTTTGCATGTACTCTATCCTGGTGCAAATTATTTATGAGTTCTGTAGTAACTGTGAGACTATATGAGATACATTTCAGTATTCCCAGGACCCAGTGAGGCATGGGGTGCAGAGTAAGGTGTATGGTAAATGTTTTCTGGACTCAGTCGCCTGAGACACCCTGACTACATGATTAGATTGGCAGTCTTCCCTCTATGTGGTTTTCTCAGATATAATGACATCGCAGAGGAGCATCCAAGTGCCCGGATGTCATGTTGTGTGGACTGAATGTTTGTGACTCTCCCACCCCTAATTTCATATATTTAAGGTTAACCCCTAAAGTGGTGGTTATAAAGCCTGTCTTAAGCCACAAAGTCAGCCTATAGATAAATTTTTAACATTGTCTCCTCAAATTGGAACAGACCAGTTGAACTCAGCCAACTGCAACAAGGACCTCAGACTGCTGCCTTTGAGCTGCTGTAACTCAATATGCAAGTAAGAAAATCACATGTGAACGAAACGCTCTGGGAATTTTTGAAGCTTGACTATACATAAGGCCGTGAGAACACTTCACAAGATTTTATACCAGTTCCTTATGCTAAAGATGTCCATATGGACTCAAATTGTCTTGACCTTTGTTCATCTGCTATTTCCCAAGTGGAGTTCTCAAAAAGCATAGTGCTGACCCTTTGCTTGAAATGTGCCCAGCAGCTCAGATTGCTCAACAGAAATACAAAGGCACTTAGGACTCAATCATTCTCCAAACAACCAGTTTCCTAACTGGTTGCTGAGCCTGTTTCCATTTATCCTGGGAAGATGAAACTGTGGCTTGACCTTTGCACAGGACACTGTTGACTTGTCATGGAGAAAAAGACACTGAGAGCGATAACCAAAAAGGGGTATTTTCATTTATGTGCCATTGGCACCTTCATAAGTGTGGTCACATTGTTTGAGAAATGATGCCAAAGGGAATCATATTCTTTCAACATGTATTTACTGAGCACTTCGATGTCTTGGAAACTATTCAAGGCATTAAAGAAAGAAAACTGGAATAAGATAAACTGCTTGTCCCTGTGATGCTTACATTCTAATGGAGCAAACAAAAGTCGGTATCTGTATCTATACCTACACTTGAACCTATATATCTATATCTATCTGTGTATCTTCTCTACTTTATGTTTGTGTGTACACTTTACACATAGCAACAAGGCTTATGAGGTCCAATAAAGCAGAATAGGGACTAGTGGAAGAGTGAGTCTCATCTTGCTCTTTTCTTCTTCCTCCCATCTTTCTCTTTCCCAGTTATATTAGCTGAATAGTTTATGAATCTATTTTTAAACATTTTACTGAAGAATACAGAAAAGACACAGAGATGAACTTCTGGATGGATTTTCATTCAGTGTCTGCACACTCAGACACTAAATATAACAGCGTCCCAGAAGCTCTCACACTCTCTTACTTAAGCACCTCCCTGTAGTAACTAATAACTTAGTTAATTTGGCCAGTTTTTGTTCTTTATATAAATGGAATTATAAAGTATGTGCTCTTTACTTTCTGCTTTTTCTTGCATAATTTAACATGATATTTGTGAGACTCATCTGTATTGTGTGCAGGTGTGCATCATTTATTCTCATTGCTTATGGTTCTCTATTGTGAGAAAATATCACAATTTCTTAATTTCTTCTATTACTAATGGGCATTTGGACAGTTTCCAGTATTGGGGTATTATAAATAGGGATGCTATGAATGTTTTAGAATATGAAATTTGATGAATATATGTATGTATTTTTGTCGAGCATGTGCCTAGGAATGGAATTGCTCAGTCATTCAATAGATGCATAATAAGGCTTGATAGATATTACCAAAGGATTATTCAATTATTCAATATTGGTTTATTTTAAAATAATACTTATTTTTATGATAATAAAAGTCATGCATATTAATTGTTGGGAATTTTGAAAACAGAGTAAAGTAAAGCAAACTAAAACTACATATTAGACCTTATTATTAGAGAATTGAGATCTTGCTATATATTCTTCTGTTTTCAGTCTATGTTGCAGCATTTTAGATATTTTTAAATGTGTTTCAAAACCAACATTTAAATGACAGCATTCGGATGTGTCAAAATAAATTTAGTTATTTAAATTGTTTTTACTCTTTTATTATTGTAAACAGTACTTCAATAAACATTACTACATAATTTTTATGCACACTGCTGATTATTTCCTCAGAATGTATTTTGAAAAACAGAATTTTTGAATACAAGGAATTATTACATTTAAGTTCTGGTTTTATATTGCCTATTTATCTCAAAAAATTGAAAACAACTCATTTACGGTCCTACTAGAATTTGGCTGATTCATTTTGCTGACAACTTAGGGTTATAATAGTGTATTAATTAGCATTTACATGATAGCTATTAAGATTAAATATTTACATGTTTATTGGATATTTGCATCTTTGGTAACTTGTAAATGGAATGGCAATTGGATGTGTGATCCTCTCCCATTGTTCTTATACCCATATAAAAAGAAGTAGAAGTGACCTAAAGGACTGCCTCTTCCAGTGTCTTCAATGTATAGGTGGGAAAATTGAAGCATGGAGGACACAAGAGACTCATTAAAGATCATGAGCCTAGATTGGTGTCAGAAAATTAGAACTCAGATTTTCTTCCACTCATTTCCTTAAAGCCTCTTGGAGGACAATTATACCCTCTTTCTATGATTTTTTTTGTGTGTTGTGTGCACGTAGATGCACATATTGCATCTCTCATTTTTTTTTTGTCAATCATGCTCAGTTTGTGGAGTGCTCTGGCAGTAAGAGGTCCCTGAACACCAGTACCTGGGAGCCCCTGCTGAATACCTTGCTTGTTCCTCTTTGGAGTCTAATACAGAGAGGTCTCTGGCTTGGGTCTGACTTCTTAGATTGCTAGTTAAACCCCACGGCAAACATGTTTGTCTTCTTACATCTATTTTAGCTCTCTTCTGCAACTCTGGCGCCTGAGTTGATTTCCTCCATGACTCCTCTCTGTGTCAGATTCATATGTAGAGGTAGAGCCTAAATGAGCTCCTGGAGCCCTTCCAGAGCCTTTGTGGGAAAGCTGGAGTGTGACTGGTGCCAAATAGGCCTGTGTGCAGGTTGGACAGGATCCAGAGATCAAAAGATGTCTGAATTCCTCTGAGCGCATCCTTTCAGAGGACATTTCCCAAAGCAAGACTGGCCTCTAAGGATGACATTTCATTAGAGCTCAGTTTCTTGGCAATGTTCTTTGTAAACCTACAAGAAAGTTTACTTCAAAACTGAAAATCTGGAATATATCTCTCATCATAAAATCAGACTTGCAGAAAATTTCAAAGTGGCATGAGAAATTGAGGTGTAGGGTTTATTATCAAATTGATCCACACCTCATGGTTGGCTGTTTATGACACTGAGATGGATTCACCCTCCTGCCCAGCTTGAAAGCATCTAGCCTCAGGGGGTGAATTAGGAACTGTTAGGTAATTCAAGAAGAAATCTTGCAGGGATTTCTGAATTGTAATAACTACATGATTCTTAAATAAACTAACATTAAACAGTTCATATATTAACCTTTTTCTGATTGCAAAAATAAACATATAAAGCTTGTATTTTGCACAAATTTACAAACATTCCAAGGTTAGAGTGCATAATATGTGACTAGCATTAATTTTTCATGTCCAGCTTCAAGAAACTAGAAAGTGTAGATAAGCCACAGAACACTGGCTAATGTCTAGATTAAAACAATCTGGAAGTCACTAATTGTTTTTCCATTTATAATTCAGGTAAAATACAAGGTTTTTTTTAACAGTAAGTTTATTACTTTTAGATTCTGTATCTATTAATAAAATAATTTCAAAGCTACTTTAGGAATTGTTCAAATCATGTCTTCTATTTAATCAAGAGAACAAAGCTAAACCAATACTTCTAAATGCAAAAATAATATTAATCAAAGGAAAAGTATGATTTGAACCATCTGCCACTGGAATTGAGTAATGAAAAAGAAAATGTTCTCATGTCTTCATTGTTCTTCCCTATAGTGAAAATAGCCCGTGATTTGTTTTTAGACTTTACCAAGAGAGATGCAGCAGAAAATAAATCACAGCTAAAGAGTCTCCTTCTTCCAACTGCCTGCATAGTCCGTATTGATCACTAGTGAAATAGCTGTGTTTCATGCTGACTTATTCACATAGCACCCGTGTTCACTGGAACAGTTCCCTTGATTCCCAGAGCTTCTCTATGGGAACTTGGGAAAGGATCTCTGGCTGAACACATTGTGCCTTATCCCCTCTACATCACTTACTGACTGGTGCCTGTTTACAAGAGTAGTCTAGATATTAGACTTATAAAAATGGGGACATTGAGGCCCTGATTCAGTAAAAATATCGGAATGTGTTTTGGAACAATGAGTAACCAGCAATTAGACCTAGAATTGTGTGATTACTGCATCTCAATTCAACATAGTAAAAATATATGAGCATGCATAGTTCAGCGTTCAAAGCTGACTGTGGGGTCTTATCTTTGTCTCTTTGTATCTTTTGTTCTAGTTTTTGATGCCATGAGTTCTTTTCTTCCATCTTTATTAAGATATGATTGACAAATAAAAATTGTACATAATTAGGTTATGCAATGTGATTTTTAAAAGATGTACAGCCTGATAATTTGATACACATATACTTTGTGAAATGACCACAACTATTAAGTTAATTAACACATCTATTACTTCACATAATTACTCTATTTTTGTGACGGGAACACTTAAGATCTACTCTCAACACATTTAACTATACGATGCAGTATTATTAACTATAATCGCCATGCTATACATTAGATCCCCCCAAATTAGTCAATATATAACTGGAAGTTTGTACCTTTTGGCCAACATCTCCCCATTTCTACCTTCCCCAAGCCCTGGGAAACCATCATTCTACTCTCTGGTTCTCTGAGTTTGACTTTTTAAGATACCACATATAAATTAGATCTTATAGTATGAAAATGGGCATCCTTGTTTTGTTCCTGACCTTAGAGAAAAAGCTTTTTTAAAGCTTGTCATCATTTTGTATGATGTTAGCTGTAGGCTTGTCATATATGGCTTTTATTGTATTGACGTACATTCTTTTTATACCTAATTTCTTGAGAATTTTTATCAGGAAAGAATGTTGAGTTTAAATTTTTTTTTTGCATTTATTGAGGTGATCATATGTTTTTATTGTTCATTCTATTAATATGGTGTATCACATTTATTGATTTGCATATGTGAAAACATCCTTGCACCCCAGAGATCAAACTCACTTGATCATGGCCTTTTTAATGTGTTGTTGAATTTGTTTTGCTAGTATTTTACTGAAGATTTTTGCATTTCTGTACATCACGGATATTGGGCAGTAATTTTGTTTTCTTTGTCTGGTTTCAGTATCAAGGTAATCCTGGCTTTATAAAATAAGTTTGGAAGTGTTCCCTCATTATTAAAGGAAGGATTTAGAAAAATTTCAGAGAACAGTAGGAATTTCCACACTGCAGAATGAACAAGAGATAAGCATGAGAACAGAATACCTCTTCTTTACTGGCCTTATGGCCAACAGCACATTACTGAAGCCCTCTGAGACTCAGCAACTAATTCAGTGAAATTGGAACCATAACATATTCCTTACTTTGATATGAGGGACTAATAGAGATCGTGAGTGAAGATACAGTCTATGAAATAGATCAATAAAACAAAACAGAGAACTCACACAAATATACCCAACTGATTTCGGACCAAGGTGAAAAAGCAATTCACAATAGAGGAAGGAGAGACTCTTCAATAAATGAATACATTGTATGGGAGCAATTGGAGATCCACAAGTTTAAACAAAATTAACTTGGCCTCAATCTCATACCTTGTTGAAAAATTAATTCAAAATGCATCACAAATTTATATGTAAAGTGCTTTAATAAAGTTTTAATAGTAATAGTCACAAACCAATGTCTTTCATTGGGTTAATGAACACAGGGCTAGTGAAGAATTTTCAGATTTAACAGCATAAGCATAATTTACAAATGAAAATATTGGTGAACTCTGTTAAGAGGATGGAAAGATAAGCTGCAAATTGGGAGAAAGTATTCAAAAACACATATTCAACAAAGACATATCTGGAATGTATAAAGCAGTCAAAAACCCAGCAGTAAAAATTTTAAAAGATCAAATTAGAACATAGGAAAAAGATGTAAATAGACATTTCACTGCAAAAAATATACAGATGGCAAATAAGCACATGAAATAATATTTAACATCATTAGCCATTGGAGAAATGCACATTAAACTCAGAATGAAATATCACTACACGACTATCAGAATGGCTAAAATAAAAAAGTGAGAATGAAAAATGCTAGTGAGAACGTGAAGAAACTGGATCCCTCACACATCGCTGGTGGAAATATAAAATGATATAGTCACTCTAGAGAAAAAACAATATGAACATTTATAACAAAAGTAAAAAATGCACATGACCTAGCAATTCCTTTTAGGCATTTATCCCAAAGAAATGAAAACATATTCAAATGAAAATCTGTCCATGAATATTCTTAGAAACTTTGTTAGTAATAGCTCAAACTAAAAATAACCCAAATGTCCTTCAATGGATGAATAGTTAAATAAACTGGGATACATCCATATTATGAGGGCAAAAGCAATAAAAAGGACAGAACTATTGATATACACAACTTGGATGGATTTTAAGTGACAAAAGACAACCATAGGTCACATACTGTATGGTCTTATTTACATAGCACTTTTGAAATATTGTATTATTTCTCGAAATGCTATATTGAAGACTATAGTTATGGAGAACAGATTAGTGGTTGTTAGGTGCTGAGTGGAGAAGGGGAAGGTGTCTGTGGCTATAAAGGATAGTATCAAGCGACTTTGAGATGGAACTGTTTGTTATCATGACTGTGGTGGTAGTAGAACTACTACTACTACCACCACTATACACACACACACACACACACACACACACACACACACGAACTGGTGAAATCTATATTAGGTTGACAGATTGTAACAATGTTAGTTTCCTAATTAGGATATTGTACTGTATTATCAAGATATTACCATTGTGAGAAACTGGGTAAAGTGTACATAGGATCTCTCTGTATTATTTCTTATAATTTCATGGGAATCTATAATTATCCCCAAGTAAAAAGTTTTAGAAAATGCAAAATAATGATGGAAAATAAAGTAAATTAACTGCAAGATAACAGAGCAAAAAAGACAGGTAATGTGAGACAGAGAAAATATCTGAACAACAGTCACATATAGAGAGTTGAGGAAACACTTGGTCGCTAATATTGCTTGAAGATATACTCCAGCAATACTGGTAACCAGAAACAAATAAACAAACAAAAACAAATAAAATAAGTGGGATCCTGAAAAGAGTGGCTGGAGTCCCAGTGACAGAGTAAATGAAAGTCTTAGGAAGACAACTCTGGAGCTTACCAAGAAAAAAAAACTTTGAGATAATGGGACTAAATCAGAAAACACCAGGAAGATGTCTCTGGGGGAAAAATAGAGTATTTAATATCATAGCTATTATAATTGAGGATTTGGTGAACTTTAAGATATGTTGAAGGCATATTATTCTTCTTACAAAAGAAATAAGGAAGACAATTAGAAACTCCTAGACAAACAAAAAGTTCTGAGAACTATGGCTCAAATGTGAAACAAAGTCAAATGTGGCAGATTTTAAGCAATTGATGCAGAAAAAGCAAACCAAATATATTTTATTTAAATGCTTTGAAAATTTGTTGCCCAGGGATCATATCATGAGACCATATAGAGATACAATTTTTTCAGCACACTTTATCATGAAATGGACAATATTTTTAGTAATAACAATGTTAGTATCATTCCTTAACTTTTATTTTTGAATTCAACCATAGAAAAAATATGAAAGACATAATTATGATTATAAAACATTCTATAATTGTTAAAACATTGACAATATTAAAATAAAACTGAAGGTAGGTAGAGCATAGAAATGAGAGCGAGCGAGCGAGAGAGAGAGAGAGAGACCGAAACTACTATTTTAATATTTTATTAGAAAAACCCAGAATAAGCAATAGAAATACTCATGTCATTTAAATTAACAAATAAAGAGACAGACCAACAAAGACAGGTGAATGGTTTCAAGTCTATACTTTGGTGCCAGCTAGACTGGGTTCAAATTCTATTTCTGGCATTAGTTGTTTCATTACCTTGAGAAAATTAGTTAAACTCTTTGTACCTTCTCTTCCTCATCTGTAAGATGTAATTAAAGATAGTGTCTAGCTCAAGGATGTTACAAAGATGGAATGAGTTAGTGTTTGTAAAGGGCTTAGACAGTGCTTGGCAATAGGAAGTACAACTTAAATACTTCTTGATAAATAAACCACAAAGTTCTGGAAAAGGCTGATGGGAGCAGAGGTTAGCAGTGGTGCATTAGGGGACCTGAGACATCACATTCATCACATTCATTGTGAACATTAGCCTAGCCTTGAAAAATAAGGAATGAAAATATTTTTATGTTTTAAAATTTGTGAAGAAATAAATAAAAACCAGAAAATATTAAAGAGAATAGCTTTAGGAACAAGGATTGGGCATGGTAAGGGATGAAATGTGACACTGTCTCTTTTTTAATTGAAAAAATTCTCTAATTCTCTCTCTCTCTCTCTCTCTCTCTCTCTCTCTCTCTCTCTCTCTCTCACACACACACACACACACACACACGCACACACACACACACTGTCAAGCATAAAACAAAGGTGAGGGTGAAGGCCTGACAGATTTAACTGGTAAAGGAACAATGAATCTTTTCTAGATAAAGATAGTTTATTACCACATAAACAGCAGAAAGATCAACCAGTGGTGCCAGCTCCCAGTGTATCTTATCCAGGGTGGGTGACCCCCAAACAAGAGTGACCATATGACTGTAGTATGAGTGATAGGACTTCCATTACTGAGAAGCCAATTCTTGCCTGTGGTAAAGGGGTTTTATAGTCTGTAGCTGTATCCTGAGGGGTGAGGCTGAAGGTTTCCAACATCATCAGTTCTTGGGAGAAGATGAGAAACAGTTTCATGACAGCCTCCCCAGGGAGGCTGGGAGGCAAGAGGGAGATGGCCTCCCAGAAGCTCCTCACAGGCCTCCCATGCTCTTGTGGTTTGGGACCATCACAGGCATTCAGCCAAGACTTAGGTCAGTAATTCAAGCTTCACCTGAGTGTGTGGCCTATCTGGATACATGCAAGATTGCCATGACCATGATATATGCACATGCATACATGTGTATAAATGTATACAATATGTGTGTTTTTATGAAAGAAAATGTTCATTTCATGAGAAAGTGTCCTTCTACATGTATATGTCTATGTATGTGTATGGTACATGGTAGTATTGTAATAGAACATAGTACACAGTAGAAGAGGCATTCAGATCTAGGCTGAGTCACTTAGGTATGTAGGAGCAGGGCCAGATGACCCTCAGCAGGCAGGCAGAGGAACCTGGGATGACAAGTGTTTGAGAAAGAGAAGCAATTATATCCTCACATCTAAAAATCATCCTTGGGGCTGAAATTTACACAAAAGTTCAGAGAAAAGTAGAGCTATAGGATGATTTGAAAATGAATAATGGAAATGACTAAGCTAATCTGAAAATAAATCATGAAAGTGACTTAGCTAATCTAGTACATTTAAAAACTACAAATTCTCCTTTGAAAGGGTCACTGAAAATGATAACAGTGAAAGCAATGGGGCAAAAGTCAGCAGGGAGGCCATTGGATAACTTAGTATTATTTCAAATCTTCAAGATAAAATGATTGTCCATAGAACAAAAGTTGGCAGGAGTTAACACCCTTTAAGAGAAAAGGAGTGATTAAATATCAAAAGAAAACTCTCCGAGCCTGAGTTTTCTATCTAATTCCCTGCTTATGTCACAGATTGTTATGGAGAAGAAATGAGAGAGTGAGACAATTCAATGTTCACCTGCCCTGTGCCACCTGTCCACATCTCACGTGGATAGATCATGATCCAGAAGTGTCTGAGCGGAAAGAGAGAGAGTGACTCAGAGCATGGGACAGACCTTGTAAGAACACTTGTTGAGAGTACTGAAAAATGGATGTACAAATGATATTAAAAACTATCAAAATGAGTTAATTCAAAAGTTTGGAAGCTTTTTTACTCTTGAGTAATTCTTTTCAATAAAGAAATTATGATCAGCTTTATCTCTTCATGAAGAGCCATGCTGAAGTTAAGGCTGTTCCCCTAGTCAACTGTGGGAACTTACACATGTGTTTTACTTCTTAATTTTAATTTCCTCAAATGTAAAATGTACTTGATGACATAGTCTTTGCAGAGTTTTGAGAATTAAATGAGAATGGATTTAAATGCTTGGCATGATGCTTAGCGCTTAGCAGACCATAAATAGCTCTATTAGAAGTACTATTTTTTATATCATGGCTTCAGTAAAGATAGTAATTGGTATGTGTAATTATCATGGGCTGAACTGAACAAACTATTTTATTGCTACAAATAACATAAGTACAGTATTTTCTCTTCATCAGAGTGTGTCCTCATTCTGTTAGTCCCTCTTTTCAAGGCTAGGAAAATGTATGGCTCTGATTTCCCTGATGCAGACAATGAGCCTCAGATATTTCAGTGACGTGCCCTTGGCTTATGGTCAATAAAAGGGAGAAATTCTGTTCCTTAGTCTTATGGCCATTCTGCAACATACAAATATATTCTATCTTTTGGTATTTCACTGAATCCTTCACTATTAAATACTTGCTTTTCTTAGTTCTATGATGAAAGAAACTCACTTCAAATTTTTTTTTCTTTTTATCATAGAATATCAGACTTAGATGATACCTTAGAGGCCAACTTCCAAACACTTTAACATATCAGACTAGAAACAGGTTTTCCCAAGAAGGAGAGATTCAAAGCCTCAAGCTAGTAAATATTGATAGCGGAATCCAGGTGGTCCACATTTTATAGAAATGCCTTTTTAATGTACCTCGTAGCTTCTCAGTAAGACCCATTAATTTGTTTTTGTGTTTGTATGTGAGTGTATTTTGCACACTATAAGTGTAATTATGTGATGCTGACACATAACTCTCTCTCTTGTCAGAATGAACAAGGGTCTCCTTAGTGTGCGTATCTATTATATTTAGCATCTCTGAGAGAGTGGGTATTTGCCATGCTGTAATATACTCACCAATATAGGCAAGCTCTTATGATAAAATGCATAATATAGCCAGAGTTTCTGCAGCCATTTAGACTTTCAAGCTTATTACAAAGATGCAGGAGGAATTTTTTGTGGATTCCTGCCAATTGGCACAGGACTGCAGGAGTTTGTATAATACAGATACCCCAAACCCTAAATGTTGCTTCTCAGGGGAGCTGGAAGTATATTGGTTAAGTGAGAATTTTACTCCAATCACGTTAAACAAATAGTGACAACATCAGCCCATCAACAGAACTCATCAGCCTCATGAGAAATAAAACAGTGTCTAATTCACAAATCTAAATAACTGTGGCTATGGCTGGGCAGATTGTGTAAACAATTACTAAAACCTCTTTCCTCCATGAAATATTCACCTTTTGTCTGCTGCCTAAACCAATAAACCACTACCTTAGCTGAGTCATCTAAACATTTCCTTTGACAGCAGCAGCTTTCAACTCCAACTGCAAGGCCAGGTTACATGACAAATATACCACTGGACCTGTATTTGGATATGAGTGATATTTTACCAGCCCATTAAATCACATATACTGCTGAATGAAGTGTCAATAGTCCTTAGAAAACACATTGAAAAGAATAATGAATCATTTTCCATGCCTCTGAAACATGTAGATGGATTTTGTTGAAAAGACAGTGCTATAAGGCCATGAAATAAGCCTTTGTTTCCCCTCTATGACTGCCCTTTCCATATGTGTGTACGCACAGACACATACCATCTTATCTTTAAATTGTGTGCTGGAGATGGGGTTAAATCCCATAGAATCTTTCTCACAGATGATTTTGTGGCCTGCTTGATGGCCTTCTTTTTCTCTTGAGGTCCCTACACTAAAAATGGTCTGTAATTTATAGACCGTAAATTACCTATAGTTCGTATGATGTTTCCCGTATTCTCTCAGCAATGTCTCTATACAAGTTTGACAGATTTTCAAATTAATTCTCTGTGGATGTGGCACGTCCACATTTCAGTTTGATTACACTTGTCATGAACAGTTTAAAGAGTGTCAAGTACAAACTCTCATAGTTAGCACAACTAGGACTGGCTAGTCAGAACACATTGGTAATGCAGGAATCTTAAAAATTGCAGACATTAACCTTAACCATTTTATTTCAACTTTAAATACGTAAATGATACTAAGTTGTGTTTTATCACCTTTCTTACATAAACCATATCTATAATTATTTGCAGATATTTAAGGTTGCTTCTGTAAAGCAAACTAAGTATAGAATTTCTTTAGACTTTTTAGATAAAAATTCCAGTACTTTACAATTGTTTCTTTCATTTCCAATTTGAGAACAAATTTTTAGTGACTTTATGGGAGTTCTTCAAACCCAGTTAATATCCAGTTAATTTTATTATATTTAGCAGCTCTCTCTTCATATTCATACATCAGTTTCATAATACTTGATAATAACATATATTAGTGATATAAACAGTTTTAGAAAGTATAGAAATTTTTATTTAGGCTAAAGAATAGTTTTCTAGTCCCAAGCTTTCTGCACAGTCATATATGTCAGTCAATGTGTTTAAAGATGGAAGGGAAAGCATTGGTTAATTCAGCAAGTTGAATTAAGGATGTATAAGGTAGCTTCTGTTGTTATTTCTTGTTTTTCTTTTTTTTTTCTTTTCTAAGAAAGTAGATGAGTTACTTTTCTCTATATACACTTTTAAAAAAATAGTAAATTTTATGTTTTAGGTTCACAGCATAACTGAGCATAAAGCACTGAGAGTTCTCAAATAAATTCTCAAGCACTTCACTTTCTGTGATTTATTTATTTATTTATAATTAATTAATTAATTAACTTTTATTATGGTGACATTGGTTAACAAAATCCAGTGAGTTTCAGGTGTACATTTCAATTATAAAGCATTGTGCATTTGTGCATTCACCGCCCATAGTTAGATTTCCTTCTGTCACCATATATTTGAACCCTTTTACCCTGTCTACCTTACGCCTCCTTCTGGTAACTACATGGACAATTATCCATGTCCAAGAATCTCTGTTTGTCCTGTTTGTTTGTTGCTTTTAGGTTTATATCCCACATATAATGATATCATGTGGTTTTCAACTTTTTCTGCCTGGCTAATTTCACTTAGCATGATTATCTTGACGTCCATTCATGCTGAATAAAGAAACTGTGGTACATATATACAATGGAATATTACTTAGTCATAAGAAGAGATAAAGTCCATAGTTTAAATTGGGGTTTGCTCTTGATATTGTATGCTTTATGGGTTTTGACAAATGTATAAAGAAGCTTCTACCCTTATAAAAATATAGTTTCACTCTCCTAAAATCCACTATGTATTGGAAGACTAACACTCTTTTCAGTAGAGATGGATTAAGCAGACAGAAAAGCAGTAAAGGTACGTGTATGTTTTATGCCCTTGAATTGGCTCTGACTCCTAGAGATCTTATGAATGAGTGAGGTCTGCAATGTCCTGACTCCAACAGCTCTGTTCAGCTCTTGTAGACTCATGACTATGGTGTCTTTTATGGAGTCAGTCCATCTCATATTTGGTTTTCCTCTTTTCCTACTGCCTTCTATTTTTCCCAGCATTATTGTCTTTCCCAAAAAATACTGCCTTCACAGAATATACCCAATAAAGAACAACTTCAGCATTGTCATTTTTGTATTCAGCAGTGTTTCAGGCTTAGTTTGCTCTAGTAAGTAATTTACCTAGTAAGAATAAAGTTTACCTGAATATCAAAATCAATCAACTTGATCTACTTTTAATTTATAGAATCATTTAAAAACATCAGAACACATAACCTTCTTGAGCTCATATAGAACATTCACCAAGATAGGTCTTATTCTGTGTTGTGTCATAAAATGCATGTTCAAATGTTTAAAAAACAGAAATCATACAAAGTATGTACCCAGGTCACAACAGAATTAATTTAGAAATCAATAACAGAAAGATAGCTAGAAAATCCTCAAATATTTCTAAATAATACATGGGTAAAAGAAAAAATCTTAAAAGAAATTTAAAAATATTTTGAACTAAATAAAAATAAAACTACAACTTATCAAAATGTATGTAATGCAGCTAAAGTTGTGTTTATAGGGGAATATATAGTATTAATGGTGTACCTTAAAAGAAAGGAAAGATTTAAAATTAATAACCTAAGCTTCCATTTTAAGAAACTATAGAACTGTTCCTGTGACATTAAAAGAATAATAAAAGAATACTATATACAACCTTGTGTCCTTAAATTGGATAACTTAGATGAAATGGACTCATTCCTTAAAAAAGCACTACCTACCAAAATTCACTTAAGGGGAAATAGGTAACTTGGATGTCTCTATATCTATTTAAAATATCATATTTATCATTAAAAACCTTTCACCATAAAGCACAGTCCCAGATGGTTTCCAATTCTTCACAATTTCTTCCTGAAAATGAGCCCTCCCTAATTAATTCTATGAGCATTGCCATAATATAAAAGAAGTTAAGATATTACAAGATATGACAATTACAGACAATTATCTCTCATTAACAGGAATGCAAAATTCTTCAACAAAGTATTAGCATTTGAATACAACAATGTATAAAAATGTATATGTAACAAACAAACGGGATTTAGTCTAGATTTAAAAAGCTGGTTCAGTCTTCAAAGTTCTTTCACAGTAATCCACCACATCAAGACCCGAAGGAAAAAATTATGTAGTTATATTAACTCAGGAAAAGCATGTAACAAAATCCCATACTCATTTATGATAAAAAAAATCTTGACTAGCAACAAACAATAGGAATATGAATTTTAAAAATCAATACAATAGCACAAAAGTTTTAGAATTGAAGTATAAATCTCAGCCAAGCTTGCTGTGTAGTTATAGTATTCAAGGTAATGGTATTGGCAGAGGAATGGGCACATAGATCAATAGAACAGAATACAGATCCCAGAAATAGGTCTATGTAAATATGCCCAATTGATTTTTGATGAATATTAAAAATCAATTCAATGCACAAATAATAACTTTTCAATAAAAAATGCTGAAATAATTGGACTTTTATAGGTAAATAAAATTAATCTTGAGCTAATCTTCACTTCTTTTATAAAAATTAACTCAAAATGTATCATAAAATTAAATGAAAAATGTGAAACTATGAAATTTTTAAAATTAAGTGCAGAAGAAAATATTTGGGATTTTGGGATAAAAAATGAGTTACTAGACTTGACATCAGAAGCACAATCCATGAAAAAAAAGTTGAAAATTTGACCTTATCAAAATGAAAAATTGTGTCCTACAAAAATTTAGTGATAAGGTGTAAAGACTAGCTATCAAATGTAAGAAAATACTTGCTAACAACATATCTGTCAAAGGATTATTATCTAGAATATATAAAGAACTCTTAAACAGTAAAAAAAAATCAAAGAATCTAATTAGAAAAAATGGATTTCACGAAAGAATCTTATATATACAGATGACAAATAAGCATATAAAAAAGATTGAACATACTCGGCCATCAGGAATATGCAAATTATAACCACAATAAAATATCACTACCCACTTACAGAATAGCTAAAATAAAAATAGTGACCACACCAAATTGTAGCAAAGATAAGGAGAATCTGTATCCACCTTAACAATGTAAAATGGTTTGGAAAACAGCTTCTCAGTTTTTTATAATATTAAACATGTGATTACCATATAACCGAGCAACAATTTTCTCTTGGACATTTACTTTAGGGAAATGAAAATTTATGTTCTCACAAAAATACTCTATAGGAATAGTCATAGCAGCTTTATAATATCTCAAAACTAGAAACAACCTAGATGTCTTTCAATGGGCAAATGGTTAAACAAATTGGTACATCCTTACCATAGACTTCTACTCAATAATAAGAGAGAATAATGAGAATTATAAAAGACCAAAACATTTTTTTGCAAACTTTCCTTTTTAAAATAAATTATTTTCTTTTAATTACAAATACTGTGTAAGGCAGTGCCTTCTTTTGCAAAACCAATAAATACAAGAACAAATTTAAAACATATGTGATTTGTCCAAAATATTTGTAAAAAACAAAACAAAACAAAACAAACCTTTTTTTTTTCAGTATTGAAAAAATAAATACTCCCTAACCTTTCAAAGATTAAATTTGAAGGTATGACTCAACTGAGGTGATGAGGGACAAAGAGAGAGACAGGGATAGAGTGGGGGTTGGGGGGAGTCATAACTGCTTTAAATAGCTTCTGATAATTTTTCTGATGTACCATTTCTTCTGAAACTCATATCTTCACAAAATAGCTGAATTTAAAATATTTCTAATAAGCTAATTAATGGAGGAAAAGAAAATATACATTGAATACATATGTATAAACATCACTATAAATAATTGTGCATATCAAAAGAACATTAACTTTAAAAAGGTACAGAAAAGTGAGGAAAACCTGAATTACTGAGAAGTCTAATTTATAAAAATTAGCAAATAAATACAAAATATACACACATTGCAGCACTATGTATTGACTCACAAGGTGGAAAAGCAGCAAGCAGTCTAAGACCATTTAACATGGCTTATCAATTAAAGGAAAAAATAACCTGAACACACACAAGACGTTGATACATGCTACGACTTAAATGAATCTCCAGGAAATTATACTGAATAGAAAAGCTGATTCCAAAGATTACATACTGTATAATTCTATTTATGTAACATTTTGAAATGACACAATTATAGAAACAGAGAACAAACTAGTAGTTGTCAAAAGTTCAGGATGGGAAAGGAGAGCTCAGAAGGGAGGCTGATGTAGTTATAAAAAGCACAAGAGTATCCTTGTAGAGATATAGTGTTTTAGATGTAAACTATTGTAGGTACACAAACCTACACTTGTGGTAAAATTGCACAGAACTCAATATACACACACATGAATGGAGAAATGAATGTAAGTGAAACTGGAGAATTCTGAATAAGATTGATAGATTTCATCAATGTCAATATTCTGGTTGTCATATTGTACAATGGAATAAAGGGTACCCAGGACTTCTTTGTCTTATTTTTTACAACTGCATGTGAATCTATAATTCTTTCAAAATAAGAAGTTCATTAAAATTATTTTGAGCTTTGTTCTGGGATGCAGTTAAATTATGTGGAAACAGTTTGATCCTTTAGAGATTTCTTTTAAGTTTTGTTAAGTGAGTCTTTAGTCTCACTACTTCTGAATATTATACCTGATGTCCTGGGGAATTACATGGTTGCTCCACTTTGACCTGTGGAAACATGAAATATTCTGAGCCCTGGGTAAGTTCTGGATGTTGTTCTGCCTGCTCCCCAGATGGTTTTAGCCCTGGTTTCTTTTATCATACATATGTGCTTATTATCTTCAGCTGAAGACTCGAGGGTTTCTCTGAAGATATCTGGGGCCCTCTCTGTGAAGCACTTTCCTCTCTAGTCCTCTCCCCTGCAAACTCAAGTTGCCTTGGCCAGCACAGCTTCCAGCTCTGTCTCCTAAACTCATGTAGACTACTATGCTCCTCCTGGGCTTCTCCTTTCTATTTTTCAGCTTTAAAACTGTAGCATCTTTAAACTATTTGGCACCTGGGGCAATAGTAGACTCAGAGCCTTTGTTCTAGGATGTTTGTTGTCTAGTGTCTGAACATTGTCATTTTACATAATTTGTCTTTTAAAAAACTGTTTTAATGCAGAGGTTAAATCCAATTGCTCTTACTTCTTCTTTGTTGGAAATACGGGTAGACCCCAAGCTTTATTTTATATTTTTTAATAATTTTTTAAACTAAAAAGATACATTAAAAAGTTAGAGAAATATAATAGAAGCTGAGAAATCATAGCAGGTTATTGGGGAAGAATGTTAATAGACAATATAGAGAGGAATTGAGAATATTCATTAATGAGTATAGGAGAGTATTATGCAATAGGAAAATCAATTGCCTTGAAAGAGGGAAAAACACTGTGTTGGTTAGTAAACTAAGACTATATAAAGTCAGCAAACTAAAATAGTATACATTATGGAGTAACAGATAAATTTAGAAAGAGAAATTATAAGATAGTTGGAAAATTAGAAAGTAGCTTGAAAGCCCCCTTCCTCTCCATCTCATGTTGAATAGACACACACAGAAGAACATCAAAGGGAAAATGAGGGAAGCAATTCAGAGTAAAAAAGAAAGACAGTTGCATCATGAGAAAAATATTAAGAGATCCAAAATGTATTACCTTTAATAAGAGACTCAAAGTATCAAAATGTCATATTGAATAAATGGGGATGCATACAGAGAAAAATCAATACAAAAATGTAGGTAGTCTCACTTCTCACAGTATTTTAGAAACAAGTGACACATGCAAAAGATAATCAAGCCACAGGTCCTCTGCTATGAAGCAGAACAAGTGAAACAGGTGGATCAGCCTAACTCCAACTATTGTCACAAAATATTATGGAAAGGGAATACAAGCACACTTATTATGAATAATGGGAGGAACTGAAATGAGGGCCTTATAGATGCCAAGAGTGAGTAGTAGTGTAAGACCGTGCCAAGGGAGGCACTGAGGAGGACCATGACTGAAAATAACAGGCTCTCTAAATTTGTTTAAATGTGCTTGGATGTTTCATGGGTACCTCAGTCTATTTGTGTTTTCTGTCAGCCCTGATCTTGGCCACACACAATTTTTATGTCTCTTACAACATCTCTAGGGATTTAAGGATGCTCAATCCTGAGTTCCAGTTTCTGTTCTGCTCTTTCCACATAATACTGCCTGATTGGATGATATTCTGACTCCTTCATTTCCCCAAATGCCACCACATGATGAAGGCTCTGTGTGAAGGAGAGAGACTCTACTGAGAGTGGGACACTGGGAAGCGGTACATCAGAAAGCAGTACACTAAACAGTTCAAACTTGAAAAGTAGATGTCCCTGTTCTTAAAAGTCCTGCAGACATGTCCATCCTTGAGAAACTTGCAGTGGTTCTCTCTTCTCCCAAGTCTTTCCTCCAATCATGTTGACAGATCTAAGCACCATGTCTAGTCTCCCAAGACCTCCTTCTCTGTGTCCACAGTTTGGTTGCCTTTGACTCCGAAGAGATCTGATCATCATAAAGTACAATAATAAGTCTAATCGCTCTGCCTTGAACCATATTCAAATGAAGTCATCCAGTGATTTCAGGGGATTTTCCACAATAGAAATTTACAGCTTGTTTCTTTGTTTAATATTTATCTCTCAAAGTAGACTGTGAGCTTCGTTAAAACTGGGCTTGTATTGTTTTTGTTTGCTGTATTATAACTAGGAAATTGCTCAATCCCCAGCATAGAATATAATTCAATAAATATATGTAGAATAAATGAATCAATACCAGCTATTCTCATTTTCATAATCAAATACATCCACCAAAGTGTATTCTTAACTAATATACTTCTGTTCCTGGGAAACATTCTCTTGTTGGCTATTAAAAGATATGTTTCTTCCCATATATTTGTTGTTGAGGAATGTAGCATATTTATTGAGAATTGTAGGTTCGCTCATTGACAATCTGAAGTTTTTAAATTGGTTCTACAGCTCTGATTCAAAGAAGTGACCAGTTCTTTATGATTCAATGGTAGATAAAAATCAGAAAGAGAAATGTTATATATAGAAGGTGGACTTGGAAAAAGGCTGGAATACAGATGCTCCCTGTGATCTCCTTAACTCAGTGTTTTGCTAATATTTTAGGGAAGTAAATAGTTTACACTAGAATAATAATATCTTTTTTGAGTATATTTTATGTATTTTATCATAGTTTTTTGAATATATTTATGTTTAAATTAACTCTTTGGTAAGTAGTAGATTATTCATCCTCAAACATCTTTCTTTCTTTTTGTTAGCTGCTTTTTGTTCTGATAATAAAATTAATATGTTTCTGTTTTGGAAAATACATAATAAAATAAAGAATAATTAAAAATCATCTATAATTATAATATCCAGCAAAATAAATTGGCTTTGTGTGTTTTGTTGGTACCATATTCTATATATTTCATACTTTATTATTTTTACATTTAATATTTTATTGAGAATATGATGCTTAAGGTCTGTTTAATATTTTATCATATGATTTCATATAATGTTCTATTTAAATTTAACTTGATACATTCACTATTATGAATTATACACTAAAGAATGTTCTTACATTTAAATCTGTCTGCAATAATCATCTTTTGTATGAAAAATTTCTATAATAGTTAAAAGATGAACAGTTTTAAAACTCATACTATATGGTAACAATTTGCATCAGAAAGTCATATTAACTTAAATTTGCAATACCAGTTTGTTATATAAAATCTCAATTTGATGTGAGAAAATGACATCACATTGCAGTTTTAATTTGCATTTCTTCATTTATAATATTTTTTATTTTTTGTGAATTATATTGTTCATGTTCTTTACTTTGAATCTCTAATGAAATTCTATTATTTCATTGAATTTTAAAATCTCTTTATGTTAATAATAATAGTTTATATATAATCATTTTTTCTTTTACCTCCTATAGTTAGATTTCTGTCACCACATATTTAACCCCTTTTATCCCATTTACTCCCCCTACCACCTTCTGGTAATGACTAGTCTATTGTCCATGTCCCTGAGTCTCTGTTTGTCCTGTTTGTTGGTTGCTTTTAGGTTTATATGCCATATGTAAGTGATATCATGTGGTTGTCAACTTCTGTCTGGCTTATTTTGCTTAGCGTGATTATCTCGAGGTCCATCCAGGTTGTTGCAAATGGTAGTACTTCATCTCTTCCTCTGGCTGAGTAAATATTCCATTGTATATACATACCAAAGCTTCTTTATCCAATCATCTGTCGTAGGACACTTAGGTTGCTTCCATATCCTGGCCATGAACAATGATGCTATGAACATCGGTGTGCAAATATCTTTATGGATATGGGTTTTCAAGCCTTTGGGGTAAATACCCAGGAGAAGAATTGCTAGCTTATATGGTAGATCAATTCTTTGTCTTTTGAGGAACCTTCATACTGTTTTCCATAGTGACTGCACCATTTTGCAGTCCTATCAGCAGTGTATGAGGGTTCCTTTTTCTCCACATCCTCTCCAACATCTGTTATTACTTGTCCTGTTGATAACAGCTATTTTAACAGGTATGAGATGGTATCTCATTGTAGAATTGATTTGCATTTCCCTAATAGCTAAAAATGCTGAGCATCTTTTCACATGTCTGTTTGCCATTTGTATGTCTTCTGGGAGAAGTGTCTATTCAGGCCTCTGCTACTTTTTTAATTGCATTGTTTTTGTTGTTGCTGTTGCTGCTGTTGTTAAGTTTATGAATTCTTTGTATATTTTGGATATTAGGTCCTTAATGGAGGCATTGCTTACAAACTTATTTTTCTATTCAGATGGTTGTCTTCTTACCTTATTTTGCTGGGCAGATGCTTTTTAGTTTGATGTAGTCCCATTCATTTATTTTTGCTTTTACTTCCCTTGCTTTTGAGGTCAAATTCATAAAATCCTCTTTAAGTCCAAGGTCCATGAGATTAGTTCCTATATTTTCTTCTCTGCAATTTATTGTTTCAGGTTTTATATTCAGATCTTTAGTCCGCTTTGAGTTAATTTTGGTGTATGGTGATAGATAACAGTCTAGTTTCATTCTTTTGCAGGTGGCATTCCAGTTTTCCCAGCACCATTTATTGAAGAGGCTTTTTTTTCTCCAGTGTATGTTTTTGGCTTTTTTGTCGAAAATTATTTGCCCATATAAACATAGGTTTATTTCTGGACTCTCAATTCTGTTTCACTGCTCCTTGTGTCTGTTTTTCTGCCAATACCATGCTGTTTTGATTATTGTCACTTTGCAGTATAGTTTGAAGTCAGGTAGAGTGATGCCTCCAGCCTTGTTCTTTTTCCTCAAGATGGCTTTGGCAATTCGGGGTCTTTTGTGCTTCCATATGAATCTGATGATTTTTTTGTTCTATTTCTTTAAAAATGGCCAAGGGTATTTTGATTGCATTAAATCTGTATAATATTTTAGGTAATATGGTCATTTTAATTATGTTGATTCTTCCAATCCAAAAACACAGAATATTTTTCCATTTCTTTCATTTCTTTGTATCTTCTTCAATTTCTTTTAATAGGGTCTTATAGTTTTCATTATATAGGTCCTTCACATTTTTCATTAGATTTATTCCTAGGTATTTTATTCTTTTTGTTGCAATTGCATAAAGAATTATTATTCAACTTTTTCTTTTTTTACTGACAAATCATTATTAGAGTATAGGAATACTATGGGTTTTTGGACATTAATTTTGTATCCAGAAATCTTACTGTATTTCTCTATTGTTTCTAGTGGAGTCTTTAGGGTTTTCTATAGAGAGAATCATGTCATTTGCAAATAGTGACAGTTCGACTTCTTTATTTTCTATTTGGATGCCTTGTATATATTTCTCTTGCCTGACTGTACTCATTAGGACCTCCAGTATTATATTGAATAACAGTGGCAATAGTGGACAGCCTTGTCTTGCTCCTGATCTTAGAGGGAACGTTTTTACTTTTTCACTATTAAGTATAATGTTGGCTGAGGGTTTGTCATAGATGGCCTTTATTATGTTAAGATACTTTTCTTCTATACTGATTTTGTTAAGTGTTTCAATCATGAATGGATGATGCATCTTGTCAAAAGTTTTTTCTGAATCTATTGATATGATCATATGATTCTTATTACTTAATTTGTTTATGTGGTGTATCACATTAATTAATTTGGGTATGTTGAACCACCCCTGTGCCCCTGGGATGAAGCCCACTTGATTGTGGTATATAATCTTTTTAATATGTCGCTGTATTCAGTTTCATAGTATCTTATTTAGGATTTTTACATCTGTGTTCATGACAGATGGTGGTCTGTAGGTTTCTTTATTTATCTTTACCAGGTTTCAGTATCAGGGTAATATTGGCCTCATAAAATGAGTTAGGAAGTATTGTCTCCTCTTTGATTTTTTGAAAGAGTTTGAGGAGAATAGGTATTAAATCTTTTTTTGAATGTTTTGTAGAATTCACTGGTGAAGCTACCTTGTCCTAGACTTTTACTTTTTGATAGGTGTTGATGATTGTTTCCATTTCCATACTGCTAATAGGTCTATTTAAATTTTCCAGTTCTCTTAATTCAGTCTAGGAAAAGCACTTCAATTGTTTTCATGTCTTGACCACTATGAATAATGTAGAAATGAACATCAGGGTACATATATCTTTACAGGTAAATGTTTTTAAAGTTTTTGAGTAGATACTCAGAAGAGGGATTGCTAGGTCATATGGTAATTCTATTCTTATTTTTCAAGGAAATTCCATAATGTTTTTCATAGTGGCAGTACCAATTTACATTCCCAACAGCTGTTACGAGGGTTCTGTTTCCATCACAACCTCTCCAACATTTGTTATTACTTGTCCTGTTGATGATAGCCATTCTAACAGGTGTGAAATGATATCTCATTGTGATTTTGATTTCCAGCTCCCTAATAGTTAGTGAAGTTAAGCATGTTTTCATATGTTTATTGGTCATTTGCATGTCTTCTTGGGAAAAGTGGCTGTCCAGGTCTTCTGCCCATTTTTTAATGGTTGTTTTTGTTGTTTAGTTGTATGTGTTCTTTATATATTGTGGATATTAGATCTTTATTGGAAGTGTCTTTTCAAATGTCTTTTCCCATTCCATTGGTGGTATAGTGGTGAATGTAGATGCTTTCCAAATATGGGTTTTAATAGAAAGTTAATACCCAACAATAGCTAGCCTTTATTCTAAGATATTATATATAAATTATCTCATTTAATTCTTCCCCCTATATTTTGAGATAAGTACCAGTCTTCTTCCCCCTGAGACTGAGAGGAGTTAGGTAAATTTTAATAATGGAGTCACAACTTGAACTCACTCAGTCTAAATCTAAGGACATCTTTCTTTACCACTATGTGATATGCCAATGTCCCACTCCTTGTATTTGTTATTATAACCTAGTATTTTGGTTCAAATTTATTATTATTAAATTACTGTTTATACATTAAGTAGTCTCTTTTACATCCCTGGTTTTGAAAGTATGAATGCTACTAATCAGTTTTATAAAACTGCTTATGGAAAATTATCTATGTAAATTTTTTTCATTATGCATTTTCTTTTTTTTGCATTTTTAAATTTTATTTTAATTTTATTTTTAAATTTTAATTAGTTTCAAGTTTACAGTACATTGGTTAGACATCTGTGTAGTTAGTAAAATGATTCCCCCAATTGCTCCCTCCCTTCCCTGACCCTCCAGCTAGCCAATGTATTAATGCTAATTGCATTCCCCATGCCATATCCCCATCCCCATGACCATCCGTCAGCCACTAATTTGTACTTCTTTACCCCTTTACTCCATTCTCCCTGTCCCCCAAACCCCCACCCCTCTGTCCATCACTAAATTGTCCACTATATTTGTGAGTCTGTTTTTGATTAGTTTGTTCTCTTTATTCCTTAGATTCTACACATATGTGAAATCATATATATATAGTGTTTATCTTTCTCTGTCTGACTTAAATACCTTCCAGGGTCATCAAAGCAATATTTTTTTTCCATTCCCTTTCTTTTCATATGTTGGGGTCTTGTTTTCTTATCCTTTCAGTCATCATGTCATTTGGTTGGAGCACTTAATTCTTTTCCATTTAAGGTACTTATTGATAGGAATATAGTTGTTACCATTCTTTGTTCCTGTTTTTGATACATGTTTTGTCTTCTTAAATAAGTCCCTCCAACATTTCCTGTAATTCTGGCTTGGTGGTGGTAAATTCTTTTAGTTTATTTTTGTCTGGGAAACTCTTTATTTGTCCTTCAACTCTAAATGATAGCTTTGCTGGATAAATTATTTTTGGTTGTATATCCTGAGTTTTCATCACTTTGAATATTTTGTGCCAAACCCATCTGTCCTGCATAATTTCTTTTGAGAAATCAGCTGCCAGTCATATGGGTGTTCCCTTATATGCAATTATCTGTTTTTCTCTTGCTGCTTTTAATATTCGTTCTTTTTATTTAACCTTTGGCATTTTAATTATAGTGTGGGCCTCTTTGGATCCCTGAATTTTGGAATTCTCTGAGTTTCCTGGGGTTTTATGTCTATTTCCTTCACCAGGTTAGGGAAGTTTTCCATCATTATTTCTTCAGGCAGCTGTTAAACATCTTGATTTTCTCCAGTTACCCTGATCAGATGAATATTTGGAGCCTTAATAGTGTCCTATATCCTCCTTAAATTATTTTTATAGTCTTGGTATCTTTTTTCTTGCCATTCTGATTGAACATCTTGATTGGCTTTCCTGTCCTTTAGATACAACGTTTGATCCTCTTCTTTATTCACTTTGTTTATTCCTTTGTTTATTCCATTTAATATATTTCTCATCTCAGATAATGTGTTCTCCATTTCAGACTGGTTCTCTTTTATAATTTCCATTCTATGTAAATTTTATATGGTTTTGCATTGGCTTGATTTCATTACTTTGACTACTGACTCATCTTTTTAAATTCTTAAAATTTTTATATATTATTATTTTTTGTTGTAGTTGACATACAATATTATATTAGTTTCTGGTGCACAACACAGTGATTAGATATTTGTATAACTTATGAAGTAATCACCCCAACAAATCCAGTACCCATCTGACACCATATACAGTTATTACAATATTACTGACTATATTCCTCATGCTATACTCTACATCCCCATGAATATTCTGCACCTTTTAATTACCTCCCTTTTCATCCATTCCAGGACTCTCCATTCTGAAAACTATCAAAATCCTCTCTGAATCTATGGGTTTGCTTCTGTTGTTTGTTTGTTTATCTTGTTCTCTAGATTCCACATATGAATTTGTCTTTCTCTATCTGACTTACTCCACTCAGCACAACACCCTCTAGGTCTATCAATGTTGTTGTGGATGGCAAGATTTCATTCTTTTAAATGCTGAGTAATATTCCATTGTGTATGTGTGTGTGTGTGTGTGTGTGTGTGGGTGTGTGTGTATCACCTCTTCTTTATTCATTCATTCATTGATAGACACCCAGGATGCCTCCATATCTTGGATAATGGAAATAATGCTGAAATAAAAAATATTTCTTCAGATAAATATCCAGAGGTGGGATTTCTGAGTCCTTCTTTGTCTCTTGTAAAGTCTATTTTGCCTGGTATAAATATTACTACCCCAACTTTTGTTTGTTTCCATTTTCAGGAAACATCTTTTTTTCATCTCTTTACTTTCAGTCTGTATGTCTTTCGATCTGAAGTGCACCTCTTGTAAGCAGCATATGTAAGTATCTTGTTTTCTTATCCATTCAGCTACACCATCTTTTGATTGAAACATTTAATCCATTTACATTTAAAGTAACTGTTGCTAGATATGTAGTTACTATTTTATTATTCATATTTTTTAATCTTTTTTTCTTCTTCTTAAAGAAGTCCCTCCAATATTTCCTGGAATACTGACTTTGTGTTAATGAACTCTTTTTTTCTTTTTCTTGTCTGGGAAGCTCATTATCTGTCCTTTGATTCTAAATGATAACTTTGCTAAGTATAGTCATCTTGGTCGTATGTCCTCCTTGCTTTTCCTAATGTTGAATACTTCATGCCAATCCCTTATGGCCTGCAACGTTTCTGTTGAGAAATCAGCTCACAGTCTTATTAGAGCTCCCTGGTAGGGAACTGATTTTCTCATGCTGTTTTTAAGATTTTTTCTTCGTATTTAACCTTTGGCATTTTAATTATGATGTGTCTTGGTGTGGACCTCTTTGAGTTCATTTTGTTTGGAACTCTGCACTTCCTGGTCTTATATGTCTACTTCCTTCACCAGGTTAGTGAAATTTTCTGTCATTTTTTTCTTGAAATAGGTTTTCAATCTCTTGTTCTCTCTCTTCTTCTGGTATCCCTATAATGAAAATATTGGTACACTTGATGTTGTCCTGGCGGCCCCTTAAATAATCTTCATTTCTTTTTGGATTCATTTTTCTTTTGCTGTTCTAATTGGGTGTTTTCTCTTACCTTATCTTCTAAATTGTTGTTGATCCTCTGCTTCATCTAATCTACTGTTAATTCCTTCTAAGGTATTCTTCATTTCAGTTATTGTATTCTTAGTATTTTAATGATTCTTTTTTACATTTTCTATCTCCATTGTTATATTTTCTCTTTGTTGAAGTTCTCACTGAGTTCCTCTACTGTTCCCCTAAGTTCATTGAGCATCCTTATAACCAGTGTTTTGAATTCTGCATCTGGTAGATTGTCTCTTTGACTGCTTCCCTGTGTTTGTTTCCATGTATTAGGTAGAGCTTCTATGTCTCTCGGTGTTGGTGTAGTGGTTTTATATAGTAGAAGTCCTATGGGGCTCAGTGGCGCAGTCTCCCTGGTCACTTGAGCTGGACATTCCAGATGTGTCCCTTGTGTGGGTTATTTTTGCCCTTCTATTGTAGTTGAGCCTAGATTGCTATTGGCACATCAATGGGAGGAATTGACTCTCAAGCTTACTGGCTCTGAAGGCTGCTGTTGACTACAATAGAGAAACTGTTTGTCAGGGGCTGACTGCATGAAGCAAGATTTGCTTTAATGGGACTCCAGTGCCTGCCAACACCACCTTTATAGGTGTGTCATTTGTGAAGGTGGTTGGGTGGTGCTGTGGTGTAGTCTGAAGCTGACCATCTGGTTTGTTTTTCTAGAGCCTCTTCAGAGGAGCTCTGATGCAGGCCATGGTCAGCCACTGCCTGCACCCTGCCTAGAGCCACTTGGTATGAGCTACAAAGTGATCTTCAGATTGTTGTCACTTGAGCTGGGCTTGGAGGTGCCTGTGTGAGACTACTCTGCCAACTGAGGCTGGCTGTTTTTAGTGCTGGGTTTGAGATTGCTTAGAAAGACGTATAGGTCATGTGAAGTCCAGATGCTACTTGTTTGGGGTTTGTGAACCTTCGAGAGATTTTAGGAAAGTCTGTACCATGGGCCAACGCAGGCCAGTTTTTGGGAGAAGTCACTAGAGGCAGCTTGGTGGATCTTGAAGATGTGTGGAGTGGGCAGGGCAGGGTGACCAGAGTTAGCCAGATTGATGGAGACACAGGTATTGTAACTGCCTGCATGTGCATTATGGAAGTGAAGAGGGCTCAAGAAAAAGACAATGGATTCTGCCAATATTTCTGTCTGGGAGAAAGCTGCCTTTCTAGCCCTCATCCTGAAGCCAGACAATTCAGTTCCTCCCCATATATCCCTGGTGCCTTTTGAGCTGCTGCCTCAGCACTGGAGCCCATAACAAGTGAGTCAATCGGTGAGTAATTCTGCGCAATGGCCCTTTAAGAGGAACCCCTGGGACCTCAGCAGCCCTTTGTCTCACTTAGCCTCAATCTCTGCTGATTTTCATAACCAGATTTTGTGAGGCCTTCTTTTCCTGGCACTAGAACCCTGGGCTGGGGAACCTGATGTGGGGCTGGGATCTCTCATTCCTCAGGGGAAACCTCTGCAGTCAAGATATCTCTTTGAATTTTTCACCTCGACACGAGTGTGAGATCAACCCCGTTCAGTGTCTCCACCCCTCCTACCAGTTTCAGTGTGGCTTCTCTGTATGTCCTTAGTTATAAGACTTTTTTTTAGCTAGACTTTAGGCTGTTCTCAATGATGGTTGTTCTTTAGTGTGGTTGTAATTTTGATGTGGTTGTGAGATGAGGCAAGCAAAGCATTTACTTTACCATCTTGAGCAAAAGTCTTTTGTCAATTTTGATGACTACACGTGATTTTAATAAGTTTTTCCTCTTCTCCATAATGTTTCAAGTTAAAAAGAACTTTTTAACTTGTAGCAAGAGAAAATTTAACCTATCAGATATGATTACTATTTGAAATTATCCTTTAGTACCAGGTTGATTGAAATTTTCAAGACTCATATAAATAAGAAGTATTCTTGTTTGCCTCCTAAAATACTACATAGATATCTGTTATTGGACATAGACTGACAATAATATCTAGTTTATGAGTTCATATGGCTAATTTTTTCTTAAATATATTCTACAATATTCAGAAATATGGGTGAAACAACAAAATACAAATATTCTGTCCTCTGGCCATGTCCAGGTCCAGATTTATTAACACCTTTCTCTTGTCAGTCATCATGCCAAGTATGGCTAATAGAGTCAGATAGGCCTGTGCTGTTGCCCAAGCTTTATTATTTACCAACTCTGTCTAATTAATTGCAGCATATATTTTTGGTTAATGGTTAAAGACCTCAATCTCTGAAAAAGACTCCTTGGGTTCAAATCCTGGTCTTTTCATGATTCACTTTATATACTTACGCCAGTTCCTTAATATTTTTCATCAATTTCCTCATATTTAAAGTCTGATTCTTAAAAATTACCTTCTTCAAATTAGCAGTTGATAAATGGTTAGGGGTCAGGGAGCATAGCATAGGGAATGTAGTCAGTAGTAATGCAATGGGTATGTGTATAGCCAAAGGGATGATAGAGTAATCAGGGATTATCATTTCATAAAGTACACAAATGTCTAACTAATATACTGTACACTTGAAACTAGTAATAAAATAAAGTGCAAAAAATATCACCTACTTCATAGAGCTTTATGTACATTAAATGAGATAATCTATATAATGTTTCTGACACATGGAAGGGCTCAATAAATATTTTTGTTCATTATTACTTTCATCAACCATAAAGAGCCTCAATTTTGTTTTTCTAATGAGGATTAGTAATATTACCTACTTCATAATAACACTGTGAAGGGTTTTGGTCATATATTACCGTGTAAAAAACCCACTATAAACTTAGTAGCATAAAATGAATATCACTTATGGTCTCAACAAATATAGATTAGAAATTCAGATAAAGCACAGTGGGCAAGGTATCAGCTAAGGAGACTGAAATAGCTGAAGCTGGAAAAGTCTGAAGTCATCTTTACTCATAGGACTGGCACCTGCACTTAAATCACTCAAAGGGTGGGCTCAGATGCAACCGTCTACCAAAGTGCCTGCATTTGGCATTTCTTTGTGGCTTGGCTCCCCCCTGAATGGAACTTGTATCTCAAGAGAGGGTGTTCCACTAGGGAATATTCGAAGAGACAAATACTGAAGGAGTATGCCTTCTTTAAAGCCAGTTTCAGAAGACATGCAACATCCATTCTACCTCAACCAATTAGCTGCAAGCAGGTCACTAAGACCAGTTCAGACTGAAGAGATTAATTAGATTCTACTTCTTTATAGGATAATGGCTAGCATAAATGCATGTAGAATGGGTGACAATATTGTGACCATCTTTGGAAAGTACAATATTCCACAGGCAATGCATGCAATTAACTTACCAGTGCAGGTACATAGTTAGAACTCAATAAAAATGAGCTCTTATTGTCATTTTTATTATTATGCTGATCTGAATAGGAGAAAGTCCTTACGTTTGAAGAACTTATAATTTAGTGTATGAAAACATTATGTAAGGTCATGCATTTAATAGTATGTTATGATGGAATCTCATAATGGTTATAATAGAGTTTCAGAGAAAGGGAGTTATTTTCCCTGTGAGTGTAAGCAGAGCCTTTCTGGAATTAATGGACCTTAAGTCAACTTTATCCAAAGCAGGCAGAGGAAATTTCTTATACAGAGTTTAGGTGGGCCAGAAATAAAGTCTCAGAGCAATTCTAGTCCCTGTTGTCGATCCTCAACATTTTCTCACCATTTTAGAACCAGCAAGCTGGGACTTATTGCTTAGAGCAATGCTCACTAAATTATATATTGGTTCTCATGAAATGAGATTGATAAATAAGAAATTATTGCTTCTCTGGACAGATACGGAGCTTCATCTAAGTCCAAAGAGATAACTCAAAATATTGATCTTTCAAAGATGAAGCAGAAGGGTTAAAGGGCTTCTTGTACTGGTAAAGTCACCTTTGGAAAGCAGTAGAGTCTGCCTGGTGGTCAGGGAAGGTGGCCAATATGAGGATGCTTGGTGTCAGGCTCAGAATGAATTATGAAAAAAGACAAACAGAGAATCTGGCAAACCTCTTCAATGTCTTGTGGCTTTCTTAGGGTTTTGAGATTATTGGTCTTTGTGTTAAAATTAATTGAATGTTTAACAAATTTTCTTTCTATGTCCTTCTTATGCCCACCAAAATAATAAGCTCATAAAAGAGCAAATGTTGTGATTTTGTAATTCATATTACAAAGATACATACTGAACCTTCAATAAATGTTTAACAAATAAAGAAAGATCTTTTTTTTTTTGTCCAAAGACATGCCACAGCTTCTGTTTTACATTTTGATATTTAATAAGAACTAACAAACCCAGTTTTATAATCTCCATATTACATCACAATTCTTGGGAAAACTAAATAACACATCTGTCATGTTTAATCTATGTGTATGTGTGTGTGTATGTGTACATGAATAGGTATACCTGTATGTATGTGTGTATTAAGAAAAGAGGTTGGTAGAGCAATTTATGGCAACACATCCTCATGTAGATTTTCTTGTTGAAATAGATGTCTGGCAGCATTTTTCATAGTTAATGTTTCCAGAAATGAACTGAAGAGAAGGCATCTATATTGATGTGTTCTTTTCTTATACTTGGAGAGAATAATTATTCTCCGTTTCCTTATAGGCAGACCTAGGGGGAGTCTTAGATGACTTGGGTAATGGAAAATACTTACAAATGTTTTCCTTTTGGCCCCAAGGAGATATTCTGGGCTAGTTCCATGTTCCTTCAAATAAGTTTGGCAAAAGCAGGAAAGGGAAGCATTTCCATGCATAGAGTTGGAGTTGAGTTGTACTTAAATTGTCTGCAGGAATAGTGAGTGCTTGTTATTATTAAAGTAGTCCTCAAGAACTCAAAGCCAGCTGTCCAGTAGTTTTGATGTTTCCAAATTGCCTCTTTCTAAACACCTTGCATTAAAGTTTGCCAATGCATATCATTTATTATACATTATGAAATTTACTAAAACTTTAAATTGCTTTCTGAATAATTTCATTTTCATACTACCTACACAAACATCAGTGCCTAATTTGAAGTCAACTTGTTTTGAAAAATTTATTTTTCACTATACATTTTCATTGTCATTAGTTGTCTGTGAAGGATTTAGGAGGGAAGATGGCTTGTGGTGCAAGGCAAATGTGTCCCCATACATGTGAACCACTGTTGGAGTCAAGGCAGAGATGGCAAAGTACAGATTAACTACATTCCATATTCTGCTGAAACCACATAATGTTTAGGATATTTATGTTTCATGTCCACATTTTATGAGACATTTGCAGAATAAAAGAGGTCCAGGAGAAAGAACAAATTTTTCTTGCAGAGACAGCTATAAAGCAGTTATGTACAACTATTGACTGATATATTTAACTTTTCAGAGTGTTCCTGTTAAAAAAAGAATTATTATTCATGACATTTGTTAAAAGTCACTAAAACATTTTATTTAAGGAGGCCTACTACAGTAGTAGAGGAGAGCAATCAGGCTTATCTCTGTATACAATAGGAAAAGTGGGATTTATAGCCAAGGATCAGAAGATTCTGTGAGTGGAAAGGTACTAAGATGTAGAGTAATTCTGTTCTAAATTGACTTAACAAGAATTTTGCCATTCTAGGATGAGGAAGAGTGGAGAATTTTTGCTAAACTGATTCAGCAAGATTTTTGCTAATTAGACAAAGGACTCATAAGAACCTGACTCAAGTTCAGTCATGGAGTCTTTGTTATTCTTAAAGTCTGTTCTCCAGGACAACTTACTCTACTGAACTAAATTTCATTTAAAATTTTTATGACATTTAATGGTTAATCAAAAAGCAAATTATTCTGAAGTTGAAAATATTATTTTGATAAAATCTCTCTTCCGTCAGTCTATGTTTGTTGATAGGGTTATTTTTCTCACCTTTGTTGTGACATGGTTTTCCCTTTCTAAAATTTTTATTTTTAAAAAAAATTGTTTTTGTTATAGATGCCAATTAATGAATTAAAAATTGAATTTCTATTATGGATCAAATCTATCTCTTTTAAAAATTAGATTAAGGTCTCAGCTTTCCGAATGGTAGAGTGAGGATCTAGGTAAACACATTCTCCCTCTAAAATGACGAAAACGCAGGTAAAAAAATGAAAATCTACCTTTTTGGAATTCTGTCAGTTAGCAAAAGCCATAGATAGATCTCAAAATTGTATTCCCAATAGAAACTACTGTACCTTGATAAACAGTGAGGTCACAACTGAACATGGGTAAAACAGTAGGTTCTGTGATATGTTAACTGTTTTTTTTTTCATCCCCTCTTCTGGCCTACTCAGTGATACGAGAACCAGAGTTGACAGCTTTCCCAGCAAGGGAGAGATCTGGCATAGTTTGGAGGCTCACAAAATAAACTATCCACATAGAACAGTCAAGATTTTGCTCAACTTGCAGTTCCTGGTATATGTGTATTTTCAAACTGTGGAGGCTAGGTGATTTGACACAGAGTTCAGCTCAGCAAGATGGGAAGGGCACCCGCTCCTACATTTAAATAATAGTAAACTGCTATCAACACCTTAGCTACCTAAAGCTGTGATCTCATTTGAGATAAACTAGAGCAAGGCTAAGAATTTAAAAGGCCATACTGGAGAACAAAACAACCATAGGAATGAAAAGCTCCAACATATTTCTTGGGACATATAAGATTGTGCATATATGCAGGGCTGTGTGCCTGACTAGGAAAAACCAGAGAAAGGAGAAAGGAACTCCTTGAAGTCCTGCTCAAGTAGAAGTGAAAACTAAGGCTGTCTTATAAACTGCCTGAAGATTTAAAGTATACCTTCTTACACAGATAACCTTGGCAAACCATGGGGGGAAAAAGCATAAAAAGAAAAACTTTGACCAACTTTTGGCTGATTATCAAATTATAATGACCCAGGTGTGATTTTTAAGAAGCTAGGCCTAACATTTTTTTAAAAAAACTCAGAGGCTACACACTGAAGGAAATTAGAATTAGTCCAGGAAAGTCATTAAATAAATAAGCAGCAATAAGAAAAAGAACAATGAGAATAAAAACCAGCAACAAAACAAGCCACAGCAACAAATGTTGGGAGGTGAGTGAAAGAATTTGTCATCAGAATTGTCACCACATATTATCTAAAATGGCCAGTTTCAATAACAACAATAACAACAACAAAAACAACAACAAAATTACAAGACATGCAAAGAAACAACTTACTATATCACACATATAGTAAAAAAAGAAAAAGGGAGCCAACAAAAATCCCCCTCATAGACTTAGTTGAAAAAGACTTTAAGTCAGGTATAAATATTTCCAAAGAATTAAAGAAAACTGTATCAAAAGAATTTTCTAAAAAGTATAACACCAATGTCTCACCAAATACAAAATATCAATAAAGATATAAAAATTATAAAAAAGAACTATGGTCATGTATTACTTAGTGATAGAGTTACATTCTAAGAAATACATTGTTAGGTGATTTTGTCATTGTGCAAATATCATAGAATGCACTTACACAAACATAGATGGTATAGCCTACTGCACACTTACACTATATGGTATACCTTATTGCTTCTAGGCTACACATCTGGACAGCATGTTATTGTATTGAACACTATAAGCAATTGTAACACAATGGTATTTGTGTATTTAAACATAAGAAAGGTATAGTAAAAATATGGTATAAAAGATAAAAAGTGGTACACCTGTACAGAGCACTTACATGAATGGAGCTTGCAGAATTGTAAGTTGCTCTGAGTAAGTCAGTGAGTGAGTGGTGAGTGAATGTAAAGGCCTAGGACATTACTACTGTGGACTTTATAAACACTGTCTCTAAAGATTTAACCCTGCTTCCTCTGACAGGGTCAGAAATGAAACATTATAGCTGCCAATGCTGCTAAATGACCAGGGGTGTGGACTAGATTGATTAGAAATATTAAGGAGAAACTGGCTGGAAAAAACATAGATCACTATAATAATTATTGTCAGGAGGGAGTGAAAGGTGACCAAAGGATCAGTAGGATTAAGAAATCAAAATGGAGACATAAAGGAACATAGGGATTGTCATGGCAATATGGTTTTGGCTATTGCATGTTGGATCAGTGGTCAGATTAACTTTGTGATATTTTTTTTAAAA
>NW_006433879.1:1981935-1992280 GCF_000325575.1 Pteropus alecto | reverse complement strand
GTGTGAAACTGAGGACTGACTATTTTGACTTTGGAAATTTGGTTTTGGTACTATTGACCCTATATGGCACAAATGTCTCTATGTGACATTGAACTGATGGGAGAAATGAAACTTATCTGTGATTTACATCATTACGACCCAACAATATTGCCAAAGTACAGGCACAGGCTGGCTCCACGCTATCACAGAACACTTTTACTAAAGTGACAGGACACTTAATACTTGTTAAGGTAGCACCTGTGGACCTGTATTTTTGTACAGAATCTTAGGTCCTCAACAAAAAAATTATGGTAATGTACTCTGAAGACCATCAAGCTAGATCTGGATGTAACAACCTCTGAATATGTAGTACTGGGGGGACATGCTCCTCCGTGCTGAAATTTGTCAGTGGATGATTGATTGGGATTTAATCTGTGCACTCAAAATTGAAGTTCTGTGAGTGTAAGGAAATCTATTGTCAAGCCCCATTATTCTCATCAGAGAAAAAAAAAATTCCCCCCTCTGAACCACATATCTTTCCATTTCTTACAGAAAATTTAACTCTATTATAATCTTATGGGACCATCATCATCTAAGTGGTCCATTGTTGAACAAAATGTTATTTAGTGCATGACTATATCCATGAAGAAATAAAGAACACTGGTCACGATAACTACATATATATTATAAAAGATAGTATAAATGTGTTTATGTTTATAGTTCTTTCTTTTGTCAGTTTTTAAAGATAATGTGCAAAGCAATAATTAAAAAATTACTGTCTTAGTGGACTTATGATGTACAAAAGTACAATTTGAATGACAATTGTAGTGTAGAAGAAGGAAAAGGAACAGAGGCTTATTGGAACAATTTTTATACACTATTAAAATTAAGTTAATATTAATCAGAATGAGATCATATAAATTAAGATACTGATAGTAATGCCTAAGGAATCAACTAAGAATATGCTATACCTATATAACAAAAGAAAGAAGAAAAGAATTCAAAAGGTATACTGAAATTTCTTTTCATCAAATAGACCATAATCAAGAGATAGAGTAACGAGAACAAAAATAATGACATAAAGAATTAATAACAGAATGGCAAAGCCTACTTTATCAGTAATCGCATTAAATATAAATGTCAAATGATGAAATAAAAAAAATCAGAGATTGGCAGAATGAATAAATAACATAAATCAGCTATGCGCTGTTTAAAACAGATGCACATTAGAATAAAAACACACAAATAGGTTGAAAGTAAATGAATAGAAATAGATATACCACACAAAGTGTAACCAAAATTGAAAAGAGTGGCTATATTAATACTATAAATAGTAGAATTTAAGGCGAAATTGATAACAGAGACAAGAAAAACATTTTATAATGATAAGCAGCTCGTTCTATGGAATAGAACAACTATAAACATATATATTCCTAAAAACAGAGCCCATATTACATAAAGCAATAACATAAAATTCAATAAAAAAAAACACAGAAAATTTGCCAATAATAGTTAGAGACTCAATATCCCATTTTCATAATGGATGGAACAATTAGGCAGAATATCAAAAACAGGCAACAAAATAGAAGACTTAAATAGCACTATAAATTGATTAGACATAACAGATAACTATGAAACTCTATCCAACAACAAAATACACATTATTCTTAAGTGCACATGGAATATCCTCCAGGATCAATATGATCTAAATGTTTGTGTTTCCTGAAAAATTCATATGTCGATAGTAATGTAATGGCTATTTGTAGAACCAGATGGGTGATAGGATAATTTGGGAACTTCATAAACTATACAAATGTCTGACCAATGTACTGTATACCTGAAACTAATACTAATTTAAAAAGTTTAAAAAGTAATGAAAACAATTTTCAATAAAATATACTAGCAACATACACACACAAATTTATATATCAAAAACTTAACTCCTATACATGATGTTATTAATAAGTAGGGCCTTTGAGAGGTGCTAAAATTATAAGGGTGCAACCCTCATGAATGCAAGTAGTGCCTTATAAAAGATGCTCCAGAGAGCTCTCTAGCCCCTTCCACCAGGTAAGCATACAACAAGAAGAGGCTCTTACCAGAAAATGAGACCATGCTGGCACCTTGATCTTGGACTTCCCAGTCTTCAGAACTGTGAGGAATAAATTTCTATTTGTTTATAAGCTATGAATTCGGTGATATTTTGTTATAGGAGTCCAAATGGACTAAGGCAAGGATAGATTATATGTTAGGCCTTAAAACAAGTCTCAATACATTTACGAGATGAAAATAATTTTTTAAATGGAAATTTACATGTTGATTCTAAAATTCCTGTGAAAATGAAAAGGACCCAGATAGCCAAAACAATCTTGGAGAAGAAGAAATTAGGAGAATCCACACTTTCCGATTTCAAAATTGGGAAGTTATTGTGTGTGTGTGTGTGTGTGTGTGTGTGTGTGTGTGCGCGCGCGCGCATGTGTGTGTGTGTACGTGCACGCACACACATGCTACGAACATGGGGATACACGAATAGTTTAATTGAATTAAGAGTCCAGAAATTAGCCCTGGCATTTATGGTCAATTGATATTGAACAAGGGTATGAAGACAGATCAATGAGAGAAAGAATATGTTTTTGGCAAATGATGCTGGAACAACTGAATATCCACATGTGAAAATGAATTTTGATGCTTACTCACACCATACACACAAATTAACTCAAAATGTTTTATAGAACTACATGTAAAAGCTAAAATTATATAACTCATAGAAGAAAACATAGGAGTAAATCTTCATGGCTTGAGTTAGATAATAGTTTCTTTTATATGACCTCAAAAGCACAAGAGATAAAAAGAAAAAAAATAGATAAATTGGACTTCCTCAAAGCTAATAACTTCTATTCACTAAAGGACATGATCAAGAGTGAAAAGACAACTCATCTCAAACTTATAAGCATAAACAGTAATTAACTAATTAAGCTCACAGATTCTGTGACTCAGGAATTCAGAGAGGCATAGTGGAAATCATCTGTGTCTGCTCCCGAATGTCTAGGGCTTGAGCTGTGTAGATTCAAAAGGCTAGAGGTGACTTCAATAGTTGAAGGCTATAATCATATGCATGTTTCTTCACTGACATGTCTAGTTCCTGGGCAGGGATGATTTGAAAAATAAACTTAGCTGGAACTATTGAACAGAGTGCCTCTTGTGGCCTCTCCATGTGACTTGAGCTTCCTCACAGCATGGAGCTTCAAGATAGTCAAGACTTCTTACATGTAATTTTAGGGCTAAGAAACCAAATGTTCCAGTAATGTCCTCATTTTGGCAGGTACACTGTGTGTGTGTGTGTGTGTGTGTGTTTTATTTTTCCAATTTCTATTGTTTGAAGCAGTCACAAGCTCAATCAAATTGAAGGAGACAAGATAAAGATCATCAGCTCATTTTTAAAATTCTTCCATTAGAGTTGACATTCAATATTATTTTATATTAGTTTCATGTGCACAGTAAAGTGGTTAGACATTTATATAATTTACAAAGTGATTCCTCCAATTTGTCTAGTACCCTCCTGGCACTATACACATAGTTATTACAATATTAATGACTATATTCCCTATACTGTACTTCACATCCTCATGACTATTTTGTAATTACCAATGATACTTAATCTCTTCACCTCACCTTTTAAACCTACCCACCAAGCCTGCTCCTATCTGGCAACCATCAGTTTTCTCTGTATCTATGAGTTTATTTCCATTCTATTTGTTTATATCATCACCTCTTGATGAATACAATTTTAAAATAATTCACATCCATGTTTAAAAACTGTTTTGCTCTTCAAGGAAAACAAGTACTCAACAGAAAAAATTTAGTCACTATGCATATACCTATTCGCCTGGGATGAAAATAATTAGAACTCACTATGGTTTGACCTTACTAAGACATAATAGAATATTACTCAAAATTCTTCCACATTTATATTATACTTGTGTTTTATTTTCTCTATTAAGAAGTATCTCTTAGCTTCCTCTTTTACTCGAGTCACCTCACTCAAATACCCCTGATTTGAGCATAACACGGGCTTAAATATCTTTTCCTATAACAGGTAATAATCATTAGATTTTTGTTGCTTGGAACTTACTTGAAACCTCTACTTAATAATATTGGACTTTCCTTCAAATATCTTACAATAAAACATTCCAGATCTGCCTGTCATCTACTTTACATCTTAGTTAGAGCTTTTTGACTTTTAGAGACCTTGGCTTGGAGCTCAAGGTGTAGTGTTTTCTTTTAGTTTAATTTAAATAATGTTTTCTTACCACTTGGGACAATATTATTCAAAGGAGAGATGTGCTCTCAGAACAAATTTTGGTATTGCAATGTGAGAGTAGTTGACATATATCAAAAGACATTCCAAATCCATGAACAATAGGAGAATGCTAAAGCCATTGGAACAAAAACATCCATATTTTCTACAGGCCCAGTAGGTCAAGTGAGGGTGTCAGGAGGTACAGACCAGAGCCTGTTTACTCATTTTTCTTTTCCCTGAAGCTTTCCCCAGACACCCCATCTATTATAAACTGAACTCTTCAGGCCAGAAATCACAGTCACCATGACCTTCTTACAAAGAGGCTTATGACTCAATAGCTGCCAAACTCAGATTTGGGGCTAGAAGTGTTCTTATAAGAAAGCACTGGAGCATTGAGTGGGGTGGGAAAGGACAAATGTAGGCAGTCTGATGGAAATTTTCTGAACTACTTGTGTAGTTTCCTAAGATGCTACAAATGTGGACTATTTCAACTTTAACTTTTATACTAATATTTTTTAAAAAGATAAAATTTGGTTTGAGTCACTCTGAATATGGCCACAGTGACCCCTAAACTTTGGTGGCTTAATTGCTATACTTGTGCATCTCACCTCTCAGCTTGGAAATCTGAGGACTCCACAATGCATTGGACAGGTATAGTCATTTTTATATAATTATTTTTGAGTCACATCTACAGGTGGCTTCAATTGTGGTAACTTCGGGACAATGATAATGTTCAGAATCTAAAGAGAAGTGCTGCACTACATGCAAGTTACGTTCTCTTTTCATTGTATAAGACCAAAATTTTTCAACAGATTAAGTGAGAAAGTGAAGTAACCTTTGTTAAGAATGAAAAATATATGCTCCAGGGAACAATTCACAGGCAGTCTACTGATGTAGAAGGAAGGATATACACACCAGAGTGAATGAGACTCTGCTGGCTAGCCTATCAGGGGCAAAGAAGGCTGTTTACCATCAGCGAAGGGGCTGGGTGCAAGAAAGCCACAATCACACTTAGAACTTCTAGTGGAAAGTCTGGGAAAGGAAGGGAATCACTAGGTTGAAAAAAGCCAGGATCTTGCCATCCTCAGATTAGTATTCACTCAGGCCTGCCCCAGGCTATGTTGGGAAGTTTCCTCTTGAATTTATTTGCCCAGATCCCTCTGAAACTCTTCTAGTGGACAAATATTAAGATGTTACTAATTTTCATTGCCTGAAAGATGGAGAATCAACCAGAGAGTACCTACAGGATGCAGAGTGAGTATCAAATCCTTCTCAGAAAACAGATTCCCCCAGGACCCCAAAGATTCTTACTGAACTATTTTCTCATCATAAGGTATAGCCTGTCTGATTTTGTTCACTGGTATATTCCAATGTGGGACATAATGCTAGGCAAATGATGGGTGCTCAGTAAATATTTATTGGAAGATTTGAGAGATTTATATGAATATTATTATTTTATATAGTTAGGAAGACAGACTCTGAATTTATGGTGCTGTTTAGTATTTATTGTTGAAAATAACTTTCATTCTAAGATTATACTTTATGTATTAATAACAATTATCATTTAGTAAAAATTTAAGATGCGCTGTATATGTACACACACATCTTCTAATGTCACAATAATTCAGCAAAGTATGCCTTATTATTCCTATTTTACAAATGAGGAAATACTTGCTCAAGGAATTAAGAGATTTACCTAGGACCATACAGAGGTGAAGTTGAATCTAAAAACTTGGTCTGTCTGACTCTAAATGTGGTTACTCTTCCATTATGCAGACATGTGGTACTGCCTCATATGTCTGGGGACCCTCAAGGCAAGTTTTCCACACGTGTTAATAAATTAAAGTCACATTATTAGGGCAATCACGGTTCTGATTCAGGTGACCAATTTACTATAATCAAGCTCAGATGAGACTGGCTTCTCAAGATACCAATTTATTAATTTATGAAACTTACTTGAAACCTCTACTTAATAATATTGGACTTTCCTTCAAATATCTTACAATAAAACATTCCAGATCTGCCTGCCATCTCACTTTACATTTTATTAAAGGAAAAGAACTACCAGCCAAGAATAAGGTATCCAGCAAAGCTCTCTTTTAGATATGAAGGAGAAATAAAGACCTTTCCAGACATACAAAAATTGAGAGACTTCTCCACTACAAGGCCTGAGTTATAGGAAATAACTCAGGGGTCAGCACACCTAAAACAAAATGACCAAAATAAAAATACATAACTAAGAATGAGGGGACTAGTAGGCAGATAGAAGCAGAAGAGTGCAACCCTTACTAAGAACAGAGCATTATAAGCTTAAACAATAAGAAGAGATTTGCTATGGCAACAAAGCAATAAACATTCAGCAGACATAGGGACAAATTGAGACAACAATGACTGAAATGGGAAGGATTCAAAGATCCAAATTTGCAAAGGAGAATGGAGATAAGGCACAAACAGAAGAAAATGGACAACGATATAGAACTACCCTCTACATATTCGTAATGGTAACCACATGCCGAAGATTAAGAACTGAATTATATAACATAAAACAAGAAGGATCAGAAGGAAAACCCACAAAACCCAAACAAAATAAAAACAACAGACACACAAGAACAAGGAAGCAATGGAAACATTGAGCTAACAGAAAGCAAAAGATAAAATACTTATAAGAAAACCTCATATTTCAATAATCACTCTAAATGAAAATAGACTGAACTCACCAATAAAAGGGCACAGATTTGCAGATTGGATCAAAAAACAAAACCCAACCATATGCTGCCTCCAGGAGACACAACTGAGTTGTAATGACAAATATAGACTCAAAGTGAAAGAGTGGAAAATTATATTTCCAGCAAATGACATTCAGAGAAAAGTGGGAGTAGTAGGACTAATATCGGACAAAAAAGACTTCAAACTAAAAAAGGTAAAGAAAGATACTGAGAGACACTTCATAATGATAAAGAGAATGATGCACCAAGAAGACATAACACTTATTAATATCTATGTTCCCAATCAAGGAGCCCTGAAATATATAAAGCAATTACTAATAGAGCTAAAAGGAGAAACAGACCAAAACACTATCGTAGTAGGAGACCTAAATACCCTACAGTCGGATAGGGACAGATCATCCAAACAGAAAATCAACAAGGAAATAACATACTCAAATGGCACATTAGAATGACTGGACATAATTTACAGAGTCTTTTATCACAAAACAGCTGTGTATATTCTTCTCTAGTGCACATAGAACATACTCAAGGATTGACCACATACTGGGACACAGAGATAGCCTCAACAAATATAAGAGGGTTGAAATCATACCAACCATATTCTCTGATCATAATGCTTTGAAGCTGGAGATCAACTATAAAAAGAAAGCAGGAAGAACCACAAATACATGGAGATTAAAAAACAGACTACTGAAGAATGAATGGGTCAGAGAATAAATAAAAAGAAAGATCAAGAGATACACAGAAATGAATGAATCATAATGATAGTACAACATATCAAAACTTTTAGGACATGGCAAAAGCTGTAATACAAGGAAAATTCATGTCATTATGAGCCTATCACAAAATAAAAACAAGAATGAGCCCAAATAAACAACCTAACACTTCATCACAAAAAAAACTAGAAAAGAAAGAACAAATGAGACCTAAAGTCAGCAAAATGAAAGAAATAATCAAAATTAGAGCAGAGTTAAAAGAAATTGAAAACAAAAAGACAATATAAAAAATAAGTGCAACAAAGTTCTTTGAGAAAGTTAATAAAATTGACAAACCCCTGCTAGACTCACTAAAGAAAAAAGAAAAGGACACAAATAAACAAAATCAGGGATGAAAAAGGTGAAATTACGACAGATATCACAGAAATACAAAGGATCATACAAGAATATGTCGAAAAGTATATAACAGCAAATTTAATAACCTAGAAGAAATGGACCAGTACTTAGAAAAATACAATCTTCCTAGACTGAATCAAGATCTGGAAAACCTATATAGACTGATCAGCAGTATGGAAATTGAAACAATCATTAAAAATCTCCCCCAAAGTATAAGTCCAGGACCAGATGGCTTCACCAGTGAATTCTACCAAACATTCAAAGAAAGTTTAATACCTATTCTCAAATTCTTTCAAAACAATCAAAGAGGAGGCAATACTTCGTAACTCATTTTATGAGACCAATATTATGCTGATACCAAAACATGCTAAAGATAACACACACACAAAAAAATACAAACCAATATCTCTCATGAACACAAATGCAAAAATCCTAAATAAGATACTAGTAAACCGAATACAGCAACGTATTAAAAATATTATACACCACAATCAAGTGGGCTTCATCCTAGGGTCACAGGAAGACTTCAACAAATGCAAATGTATTAATGTGATACACCATATAAATCAAATAATAAAAATCATATGATTTTATCAATAGATGTAGAAAAAACTTTCAACAAGATACAGCAAACATTCATAATCAAAACACTTAACAAAATTGGTATAGAAGAAAAGTATCTTAACATAATAAAGGCCATATATGACAAACCCTCAGCCAACATTATACTTAATGATGAAAAACTAAAAATGTTCCAAGGTCAGGAACAAGAAAAGGCTGTTTACTATCCCCACTATTATTCAATATAACATCGGAGGTCCTAGTAAGTGTAATCGGGCAAGAGGAAGATATGCAAGGCATCCAAATAGGAAATGAAGAAGTCAAACTGTCACTATTTATGGATGACATGATTCTCTATATAGAAAACCCTAACGACTCCACAAGAACACTACTAGAAACAATAAGCAAATATAGTAAAACTTCTGGATACAAAATCAATATTCAAAAATCCATAGTGTTCCTATATTCCAATAATGAATTATCAGAAAAAAAGTGGGAAAAAATAATTCTTTATGCAATTGCAACAAAAAGAATAAATACCTAGGAATAAATCTAATGAAACATGTGAAGGACCTATGTGATGAAAACTATAAGACCCTATTAAAAGAAATTGAAGAAAATGCAAAAAAATAAAAAGATATTCCATGTTCTTGGGTTGGAAGAATTAACATAGTCAAAATGACTTTATTACCTAAAACATTACACAGATTTAATGCAATCCCCATCAAAATCCCATCGACATTTTTTAAAGAAATAGAACAAATAATCATCAGATTTGTTTGGAAGCACAAAAGACCCCTTAACTTACAAAGCCATCCTGAGAAAAAAGAACGAGACTGGAGTCATCACTTTGCCTGATTTCAAATTATAGTATAAAGCTACAATAAGCAAAACGGCATGGTATTAGTAGAAAAACAAACACATAGACCAGATGAACAGAATTGAGAGTCCAGAAATAAACTCATGTTTATATGGCAAATAATTTTTGACAAAAAAGCTAAAAACATACAGTGGAGAAAGGAAAGCCTCTTCAATAAACGGTACTGAGAAAACTGGAAAGCCACCTGCAAAAGAATGAAACTAGACTGTTGTCCAATGCCACACACCGAAATTAACTCGAAGTGGATTAAGGACCTGAATATAAGACCTGAAAAAAATAAATTGCAGAGAAGAAAACATAGGAACTAAACTCATGGACCTTAGACTTAAAGAGGATTTTATAAATTTGACCTCAAAAGCAAGGGAAGTAAAAGCAAAAATAAATGAATGAGACTACACCAAACTAAAAAGCTTTTTCACAGCAAAATAAACCATCAACAAGGAAAAGAGAACACCATTCCAACGGGAAAATATATCTGCAAGCAACACCTCTGATAAGAGCCTAATATCCAAACTATACAAAGAACTCATACATCTCAACAACAACAACAACAACAACAACAACAACAACAACAACAACAAAACAATCCAATCAAAAAGTAGGCAGAGGACCTGAACAGATACTTCTCCCAAGAAGACATACAAGTGGTCAATGGACATATGAAAAGATGCTCAGCATCTCTAGCTATTAGAGAAATGCAAATCAAATCCACAATGAGATATCATCTCAAACCTGTTAGAATAGCTGTTATCGACAGGACAAGTAATAACAAATGTTGGAGAGAATG
>NW_006433879.1:1976827-1981720 GCF_000325575.1 Pteropus alecto | reverse complement strand
ATGTTGCTCAGCCATAAGAAGAGGTGAAATACTGCCATTTGTTACAACATGGATGGACCTCGAGATAATCATGTTAAGCGAAATAATACAGACAGAAAAAGTTGAAAATTACATGATATCACTTCTATGTGAGATATAAACGTATAGGCAACAAAGGATCAGGACAAACAAAGAGAGACACATGGACATGGACGATAGATTCGTGGTTACCAGAGGGTAGAGAGGAGGGGAAAAGTGGAGGTAGACGGGGTAAAAAGGATCAAATATGTGGTGATAGAAAGAAATCTAACCGTGGGTGGTGAACACACAATGCAATATGTATGTTTGTGTGTGTGTGTGTGTGTGTATATATATGCCTTAATGTTAAATTGTATACCTGAAACTTACTATATTTTGTAACCAATGCCACCAAAATAAATAAATTAACACACATGATGACTAGCATTATAATGACACATAATAAAAAGCATACTCAATGGCAGTTATCATTGTCATCATTGTCACCATTATATAGACTGTTTCTGAAAATAAAATACATAGTTTATTGTGGGACACTGATAATGTAGAGGGAAACAAATAGGTTGTGAAATAGACTATGTTACATACAATTTTGCTTTTAAATCTTTGCTTTGCAATAAAAGGAATTATAAGGAATCCAAGTAATATCAGTAGATAAAATTCTGAGAGAGTATCTGTGGTAGGAAGAATAATGCCCCTCCCAAGGACTTCCACACCTAATCCCTGAGACCTGTTTATATGTCACCTTACATAGCAAAACAAACTTTGAAGATGTGATTAAGATTATGGGCCTTGAGATGGAAAGATTATTCTGCCTTATCTGATTGGGTCCAATCTAACTACATGAGTCCTTAAAGTGGAAGAAAGATGTAGAAGAGTGGGTCAGAGAGCTGGAACATGAGATGACTCAACCCACCAGCATGGCTGGCTTTGAAGGAGGAGGAAAGGGGCAACAAGCCAAAAATGCAGCTATCTCTAGAAGTTAGGATCGACTCTTAGCTTATACCCAGCAAGAAAATAGGGACCTCCATCCTGCAGTCGCAAGGAACTGAACTCTTCCAACAATTTGAATGAACAGGAAAGGGATTCTCCCTCCAAAAAGACATGTAGTCTGTTGATATTTTGATTAAAGTTTGGTGAAATCTGTACCAGATTCTGATCTACAGAACTGAAAAATAATAAATGTATATTGTCTAAACCACTAAATTTATGGTAATTTGTTATGGCAGCAACAGGAGACTAATCCATATCCCAACATATAAGATGTTCCCTCAGAGAGTGAAGAGTTCTCTGTCACTTGACAAGAAAGCGGAAGAGAACTAACATTATGGACATCTCCTATGAGACATATATTATTTTATTTTATGCTTTGAAACTCAAAATAACCCAGTGAACTATACATTATTTTCATTTTATGAATGAGAAAACAGGTTCAGAGAGGAAAGTTAGTAAATTACACAACACTAAACTGATGTCTTCCTGACTCCAAAGTTCATGCTGTGAGAAGTTTATCATTCTACCTCTCTAATGCTTGAAATATTAAGGGGGGATTTTGTTGTAAACACTAAAGCAATAAATGAGGGATTGAACTCACATATTTCTTCTAGCTCTGAGACCTTTTTTTTTTTTTATTAGGATGATAGGTTTTTTTTTTTCCTTTGACTTTCCACAGAGAATTTGGCTTTGTATAAATAAATATCTAAAGCATTACATTTCACCATGGTTACTAAAGCTAACTTCCCCTCACTCCACCCTTCATGCTAATACTTTCCTTACAAACTCTTATATCTGAATATTCAAGAAATTCCAGTCAATTGTAAGAACACAAATACAGTGGTAATAATAGGGAAACCTTGCTTAAGAATTTAACTTAGAACCTTTGAGGCTTACTACACAAGGAACAACTCCAGAGGAGGAGATAAGTGATTATATAGTCCCAATCATATCGCTTGGCCTCATCTGATCAAGTTCCTCTTAGAAAGTCCAGGATTTTGGTTCTATTAATATTATTTATGTTCATACAATCTGCTGTCACAGGACAGGCCTATCCTCTAAATCCTAAATAACTGGAATAGCTGGCCCTGTATCCTGGTTTTTGCCCCAGTACCTGATCTAACTCATATAATAAAAAGAGAACAGGTTTAGACCTTTCTCTTGTTGAAAATAGGAGGACAGATCTCATCTCCCACCTGTCTTGTTTCTTGGTCTTAAGAAACTTTCCCACAAGTGAATTACTTTAGAGAGCATCCCATTCTTTGGTTTAGACTCTGCTATTGTGTAAAATGCTGACTTCGTTTTCATATGTATCCATAAAAGCTTTTTATACAATTTGCCAAAGAATAATATTTATGTTCCTAGTGAGCCTCAAGATGATTTTAACTGATATTCAAATTCATATTTTTAGTTTAGTAATTATGTTATTTAAGTATGTATACTTATTTTAATTTTTGTAATAAAATTTTAACTAGAATGTCAAAATAATATTTTAACTGATATTGCTTAGAACAAATTTTAAAGAGGATTTGAATTGAAAAATACTTCAGCATTTATTCATGAAGGAGTGACTTATTAATTGTGCCATAAAAACTAGGCATCCATCAATAGATGAATGGCTAAAGATATAGTACATATACACAATGGAATATTACTCAACCATAAAAAAAGAAATCTTGCCATTTGCAACAATATGGATAGACCTAGAGGGTATTATGCTAAATGAGATAAATCAGAGAAAGACTACTACCATATAATTTCACTTACATGTGGAATCTAAGAAGCAAAATAAATGAACAAACAATACAGAAATGACTCAAAGATAAAGAGAACAAACTGATGTTTTTTAGATGGGAGGGCATTCAGGAGATGGATTAAGAAGTTGAAAGGATTAAGAAATACAAATTGATAGTTACAAAATAGTGACAGGGATGTTAAGTACAGCATAAGGAATAATATTATAATAACTATGTATGGTGCCAGATGGGTACTACACTATGGTGATTATTTCAGAAGGTATATAATTGTCTGATCACTATTTTGTACACCTGAAACTAATATAATATTGTATGTCAACTATAACTGGAAAAAAAATTAGACAACTGGGCAAAAGATGTGAAACATCCGCTTTTAGACTCTGGATAAATAGGCGGCACCAGATTATCACACCTGAGTAAAGGAAAACAAAGACGGTAAGTCCAATGATTAGTCTTTTGTCTGGAAGTAAGTTCTGGATCACAATACAGGAAGGAGAAATTCAAACAAAGTTTGTGGTCTCTTGGGTTTATGAGTTATATCTTAGAATTCAAGAAGGCTGAGACAAAGTACCTGAGAATAAGGAATTACAAAGAACTCCAGAAAGTTGCATTGAGTCTTTGGCTGAAGACTAATATAAATGTGCACATGGCAAAATTTTATAAGGCCAGGAGAAAAACAACTGCAAGGAAAAGAATAATTATAGGAGGCCTATAGAATAAACAATTCCTAGAGCTTGCACAGGGATTGGAATCACTTTATGTTTTACTTCTCAGAGTGAAAATAAGTATGTCATTTAGTAAAGATCCCCAAAGTGTCACCCATAGTAGTGAGATTAAAGCATTCCTTTAATAAACTAAGGTCTTCAAGACCTGCCCTAGAAAAGCTTGAAAAAAATAAGAATTGAAGGGATTGAAATACTTTTTAAGAAATTTAACTGCCTTACAGAAAGAGTTGACATTCATTGAAGAAATACAACAAATACCAGAGAATTAGAAAACAAAATCTAAAATGTCTGACATCAATAAAAAATTACTAGACCTATATAGAAACAAAAAGTATGACTCCTATTTAGCAGAAAAATTTATCAATATATGTCATCATTTAGAAACAAGTATAAATATGCTCAATAGTATAAAAGGTTTAAAGCAGGGGTCCCCAAGCCCTAGGACATGGACCAGTACTGGTCTGTGGCCTGTTAGGAACTGGGCCGCACAGTGGGAGGTGAGTGGCTAGAGAGTGAGTGAAGCTTCATCTGTATTTGTAGCCACTCTCCAGGGCTAGTATCACCACCTCGGCTCCACCTCAGATCATCAAGCATTAGATTCTCATAGGAGCACTGGTCTCTGGTGCCAAAAAGGTTGGGAACTGCTGGATTTTAAAGGAAATGTGATCATGATGTGAGATATGTGAGATATAAAAAATAACCAACATGAAATTCTAGGAATGAAAAATGCAATATGGGAAATAAAAATTTCACTGGGTGAATATAGCTGCATAATAGACAGCGGAATAAAAGGTTAGTATATTTGAAGACAAAACAACATGAAAAATACAAACAAGCATACAGAGGATATAAAGACTGATAAATAAAAGAGATTTAGTGAGCCATGGTATAATATCAAATGGTCTAACATAAGTAATTTGAATTTCAGAATTTAGAGAAAGGAATAGAAACACATTTTAAAACATAAATGACAGAACATTGCACATATTTAATGAAAACTATAAACCCAGAGGTCCAAAAAATCAGTGAGCACTAAATAGGAGAAACACAAAGACAATGACATCAAGGCACATGATAATCAAATTTCAGATAGCCAGATATAAAGAGAAGTTCCTAAAAGCAAGCAGGGGTGGAAGAACTACATACATAGTACCAACAACATAAATAATAGCAGATTTCTTGTCGGAAGCTATACAAAACAAAATACAGTGAAACAACATTTTTTGTATAGTGAAAGAAACTAAAGCTTTCAATCTAGAATACTATACCCAGTGTAAATATATTTGTAAAGTGCCAAGGTGCAATGAAAAGATTTTCATATAAACAGTAACTAGTCTGTACCAGAACCAGCACTTCATAAACGTAAAAGAAAGTAAATTAGGCAAAGGGGAATTACACCA
>NW_006433879.1:1971803-1976762 GCF_000325575.1 Pteropus alecto | reverse complement strand
TTATTGTTAGGTTTTCTTATATGAAAAATTTACTGTTTAAAGCAAAAAAAGATAACATAAAATGTATTGTGGGGTTTGTAATACATGCGGAAACAAACAGCATAAGAACAAAACAGCACAAAACATTGAGCAAATAGAAGTACACTGCTATAAGATTCTTACATTGTACATTATAGGGTTAGCTCAGAACGCAGCCTTTCCACATGCTCAGAAGACTGATAGCTGCCTGGCCAGCAGCCAAGGAGGGCAGTACACAAAGAGCTTTCAGCAGTGCCTACTCCCAAGGATGTTTCCTGCTGCTCCTATGGACATTATCTGCTCCTGTAACCAAGCAGCACATCTTGCTCCCATCCATCTGAGAAGGTGGCTGCTCTCCCAATGAGATAACTCCTCCCTCTACTTGTGTAAGCTAAAAAAAAAAATTCTGCTTGCTCTTGGTCAGCAGCAGCATTTTCCTGCAGCTGAGACCAACTACTGCTGAAGCTTCCCTGCCTCGTTAGTAATAAACAGCATTTCTTACCCCTCTGGTCCTCCTGGTGATTTTTCAGGAACATCCAAACCCAAGTGCAAGTTTCAGGCCTGGGTCTCCTGCGTTACATATGTGAAGAGATGTATTTCTTGAAAGGAATCTGAAACAAGTTAAAGATGCATATTATAAAGCCTAGAGCAACTTTTGAAAAAAATTAGAGTGGTATAGTTAATAAGCCAATAATGGAGATAAAATTGAAAAATAATCCAGAAGAAAGCAAGAAAAGAGAAAAAAAGGAATAAAGGAAAAATAAAACAAGAAATAAGTAGCAGATTTAATATAATCATACCTATAATAATAATATTTCTTATAATTAATTTTAGTGTACTGAAATTAGATGTAAGTGATTAAAACTCATTAAAATGCAAAAATTGTCAAATCAGTTAGAAAAATATTAAATCTATGATACATGGGTGAGTAAGGAAAGCAGAAAACATGAAGATAGTACAACGATGACTAAGGTTTTAGCATTGTTTTATTAAAACATAATATTTACAGCATTAATTTAATTAAAAAGTGCATACACAGTTTTGGAGAATGAAGGTGAGGGTGTGCGGAAGTGCAGTTGCCAAACATAGGGATAGAAATCATTACAGCAGATTCAAATTTCTTTGTGTGAATGGCTATTTTTTCCAATGTCATCCTCAAATAGGACTTGCTCTAAGTAATCTATATATTCTTAAAAAAAAACTTTTGACTCGGTCAGTTGTGAATTATATATATTTTCTTTTGAACTTGTTCATAATTTCAGCCAGTATTGCCAAGTGGAGAAATAGCTTCTATAATTTTACTATTTGCTATGTTTACTGCTTTTAATAGAAACAATATTCCTGTATATCCTGTCTCATTTGATGCTCAAAACAACTCTTTCTTATAAGAATTTTCTATCCCTAAATTTCAAGTATGGAAACTGAGATTCAAATAGACAAAATATGTTATTCACGATTTTATAATGGTCATGTGCCTTAAATGAGGTTTTATAACCATGTCTTTTGACTTCAAACCTTGTCAAATTTCCATCTCGCCTCCATATTCTGTTAAAAAAAAAGGTTCATAATAAATGCCCCTTTTCTCGTTAGTTCTCCTTATCTTAATTATGTAAACATAGATTTTTTTCCCTAGTTTTACAGGTCAACAGGTTCTCATCTCTGTACTAAATGCTTAAGGTGAGCTCCTCATTCCTTTGTCGCTGTGCTTTCTGAAATCCAACATAACATCCTGAAGACTTGAGGAATAACCCTTGAGCCTATCTTCCTTTGTCTCTTTTTTTAGGGAGTTGAAATCAGTTGGCCTAGACTCAGAGCCGGCTTTGCCATATACTAGCAGTATAACTTTGAGTCATACATGGGACTACTCCAAGCCTCAACTTATTCAGCTCTAAAGGGTATGATAATAGTGGCTGCCTCCCAAGTTTTGGTGGAGAAGCATTGAGATCCTTCATGTAAAGCTCTTATCAGAATACCTATAATAATATATACTCTAAAACTGTTTTTTTTGTTGTTGTTGTTACTGTTATTGTCATCACTAATGAAAATTAAAAAAAAAACTTTTTGTATAAATTCTTTCAGATTTTCATTCTGGTACTTGTAAATTCTAGAGAGTTAGGAGTTTGCTGTGGATATAGGGCTCAGAGAAGCTCAACCTGAGACATATAGTAGCCAGCAGCCAAATGTTCTCATTCAGCTCTTGCAATGTGCCTAACCTAAACTGAGATGAGTATAAGTGTAAACTACAGTACAGAAAAAAGAATGTAAAGTATCTGTTGATAATTTTATAGTAAATATACATTGAAATGATATTTTAGATATTGGACTAAATAAAAATATACTATTAAAATTAGTTTTACTCATTTATTTTTACTTTTTTAATATGGCTACTAGTAAATTTAGAACTACATATGTGCTTACCTTCTGTTTTTATTGGAAAAGACTGGTCTAGTGTTCACTTCCTCATTAAACAACTCGAATGCAAGATCAACTATGTGCTGCACACTCGAGATAAAGATCTCCCAATATGTTTCGAACCTCACGGAGAGGTTCTAGAAAATCACACAGTTTTTTATAGGTATTTAATAAAGCAACTTATATTTAATCACACAGGGATGAGCATATAACATTTCATAAATATTAGCTAATATTATTACTATTACTATCTCTGTATTAAGTGCAAAGGTGTATAATTCTCTGTGCTTCAGTAGTAGTGGAAATCATCTAACCTACTCATAAAGCTGACGTGTTTCTGGATTCAGTGGTGTGTGTTGTGCTCAAGGGGAGTGGTTCTACAACTGGCTGGTCCTGAAAGCAGGAGAGGTAACAGTAAGATTGTGAAGCATCTGCCTGAGTCCATGGAACCCAGTGATGTCACTTGATGTAATCCCCTCTAACTTTGCAATGTGGGGACAAGTTTACAGATGAGAGATTTGTAGATTGCTAACTTGAGTTATGCAGAAAATAGAGTTTTGTGTAAGGATGCTGGAGATGCCTGTGCTTTCACTACATTCCCTGAGAACTGACTGGCTTCTTTATCCTGTGTCTCACCCCCAACTGAGGTTTCCAGGGACCAAAGCATCTCCTTGTGAGGTTCAGATCACTGGTGATTTATCTGAGGTTCTCCTGCCAAGTGCTCTCAATGTTTACCAGGTTTCCACCAGAGCATCTCATCTTCCTTTCCCCTCTTTCTCAGTTTCTTTTTTTCTCACTGTTAGATGCTAAATAGTTTCGGATGGACAATTTGGCTTGCTCTGCTTCTTCCTGGCCACTGCTTGTGTTAGCTTCCACAAATAAAATCCGAGCTGACAGCAGTAGAATTTATGAAGACCAGTAAGAAATGAGGTATGCAGAGTGGAAGTCACACACAGCCGACCCTAGATATACTGAGATCTTTATTTCCAGGCCAATTGCACAAATAGTAGTTTCTGAACTCTTGCAATTGCAAAGACCAAATGAGCCAAAGTAATTCAAAGAAAATGGTTTATTTGTCTCTGGAAACCTAGGATTGCAAGTATGCTGTGAGACTTGCCTGAGCCCTCACCCGCACAGCCCCAGAGTACCCAGTGACCTCCAGGGCTACCTCATCCTACAGTTGGGTGTAAATATTCAAATCCTACCCAAGGAACCTAGGTAAATCTTAAGCTCAAAAGAGATTTCCAGATTTTCTGTAGATTTACTTACATGGTTTTCCATCTGAATCAATGTGAGCTTGGTAACGCTTTCCAGATTTCCAAAAAAGGTATTCCTGTTACGGCTGCACTGGAAAAGTGGGCATTGTCTCCAGGAATGTGGCTGAGCTCCATGGAGTTCATATTTCACTTGTGGAATGTGGTGCCTTCAGGGGTCAAAACAAACTAATCACAAGAGGCCAATATGCTTTCTCAATTTTATTCACCTGCCTCAATTATATGTTCACGAGCTCCACAGAGTATTTCTATACACATGATTAGAAACACGCTCTTTCCAGTCTTAAAATAGAAAGGAAACAAATAAAAACACCAAAAGAGCATTTGATTTCTGTTAAATACACACGCATATTATATATACAGATACATACATGTATTTATATATACATACACATATACATGTGTGCACATGCACACAGATATATACACATATGTATAAACATATGTTTATACATACACACATGCATGTGAATATTTGTATACACACACACAGATATACTCCACCTATTTCAGAATCTCTATAGACATACTGGCAATGGCTGAGGCATATTGAAACCTGGATGAAAAGTTCATTAACTCCAGTTCCTGTGGTGTGACTGCTTGGCTTTGAGAGTTGGGCCCTGAAGATCCAGCAGCCTTAGAGCTGGCCTATGGTGGTGACATTTGTCACATTGAGTTAAGAATGTGCCCAGAGAGAAAAATTATTCCTGAGCAGAGGACATTGCCCCTTGCTGGCCCAGGTCCCTGGAGGTTTGAGTGGAAGAGGCAAAGCCCAATTCCTCTCATATCTGGTGTAGAACTGACCCTCAAATAAACTCAGCCATGCTTCATTATTAAATACATTTTTATTTCAGACTTGCAATATATGACTACTCAAATGCCGTCCCTGACAGTAAACATATCTGAGGAGAGGGTGTCATGGGGAGAGTAGTAGAGTGCCAAGAGGGTACTCCCTGTTTCCTTCTGGCCTCAGTTGTCAAAATGACAAGTTCCAAAGTTAGAAAATTTATGTTGGATACTGAGAAATAATAATATTAAAAAACAAGTTCAAGAAAAAGGGGAAAAAACATATATTCCAACAAATGATATTTGGGAAAAACTGAAAATGATATTTGGAAATGACTTAGAGTCTGTACAGCTTGCCAATCTCTGTTTTCTGGACTGGAATTCCTACTATCAGCCCAGACAATGGGCATAAAGTTGTACAGGCAGAATATCATCTTCTGCATTCTGGCTGAGACAGGCTTTGTATATG
>NW_006433879.1:1911650-1971780 GCF_000325575.1 Pteropus alecto | reverse complement strand
CCTATTTGCCCAAATAACCATTCCCATGGAGATTAGGTAAAGGCAACCTTGACAGTAATGGAAAAAACATTGTTGCCTAAATAATTTCCTGAGATTGCTGTGACTATATCCAGCTCTTCAAGGGACAGGCATACCCTTAAATGAATACATTAAGGCTTTTGCAGAAATACTAATATATGTGTCATAATCCAGTGACTGAGATTACCGCACAACAGTTCAAATTCCGGTTCACTGATATCAACTGTAATGAAATAGAGCAGAGAGCAGTCTGGAAGTCTTGGAATATGATATTTACACCTCCTGGAGAATAATCAGCAACTGAATATTGACTTTTATGTACTGCTAATCTTCAGTTTGGCGATTGCTCCCTCTGAGTATTTTAGAGAAGACAAAACAATAGTGTTAGAATAACTCATAGAAGTGAGTGTTGTGTTGGTATATGCATTAAACAGACTCATGCTACATTGTTCACATGTCTTAGCTTAAAGTAGCCCAGTCTACACCATACGGCACAAGTATGAAATCACCCTAAAAATGTATGTATAAGAATTTTTGGATTATTTTACTTCCTTTAAATCAAATTCAATTTTACTTCTCGGTGGAAGGAATTTCAGTTTTTAATGTTATTGGCAGAGACATGTAGTGTTCACAATGATTTCATTTCCCTGACTCTTGAAGTTAGATTGGGCCATGTGATTGTGTCTGGCAAATGAACCACAAGCAAGTGACATGCACCATGAACTGAGGCAGTATAAGGTCTTGGTTCCACTCTCCAACTCTCTCTTCCCTGTTCAGTAAGCTTCAAATCATGTTCTCCAGGTGGTATCACTCCATATAGAAGCTGTCCACCAGATCCACATCCAATTTTGTGCAAGTGAAAAGAAATCTTCAGTGAGTTAAGCTAGGGACATTTAGGAGTTAACTTGTTATCATCACGTAGCCCAATATTACCTGACTAATTTTGTTCTCTAGGTTCACACAGAAATGGGAAAGACTTACACTATGACAAGAAAATAAGAGAAGGGCCCTTTCAGTGTCACTCTGTTATGGCAGTCACAAATTTGCTCATTGCCCAAGCTCTAGTGACCCATTTAAAGCAGGTGCCTTTGTTGATTCTATATGATGTTTAAGAGTCAGAAGTTTTGCTCCTGCTAACAGGAGCATGGGACAAAAGAAGGCTTAGATCACACCTCAGCCTAAGATTGTGAGTGACAAGGAAGAACCAAGATAATCCCACTCCACATACAGTTTACTCACAGGCAGACTGTAGCTGTGGCAGGTTATAGGGAAGTGTTGTTGCTGCTTTCAGCACCTCGATTTACCTTGGCCAGCCCACTTCCAGCACAGATTGAAGAAGTAGCAGAGCATCCTCAAGAGGGAAAAGCAGCTTTGCTTTTCTGAGCACACTGTGTCACAGCACCAAGATTCTGAAGAATGGATGACAGAAACTGAAAGGAAATACAGCAAAATAAATCCTACCCCAAACTGAAATATAAGTTTAATGTATTCCCTAACAAAATCCCAACGATTTATTTTGTAGACACAGAGAATCTTATTTTAAAATATTTATAGGAAAGCAGAGACCCTATAATGAGGAAAAAAAAAACTGTAGTGAAAAAAAACTCTAGGGAAATAAACCCTGTAGTGGAAGAATAACTCAGTAATCAAGAGACTGTGGTTGTGGAGGAATAGACAGAGAGCTCTATGGGACAGAATAACAAATCCAGAAATAACCACACTAATAATCCTACCTGATTTTTAACAAAGGTACAATGTAATTCAGTGGAGAAAAGATAACCTTTTCCATAATTGGTGCTGGCGCAATTGAATATAGATCAGCAACAACAATAAAAATTACTCACAACTTAAACCTCACACCTTTTACAAAAATTAACTTGAAAGAGATTGTAGACTTAAATGTGAAAGCTAAATCTAGTAAAAATTTTAGGGAAAAATGTTTAGGAGAAAATTTTCTGGATATAAAGCCAAGTGAAGAATTTTTAGATTTGACACTAAAAGTACAACCCATATAAGGAAAATTTGATAAACTGTACAGCATCAAAAATTTTAAGGTTTGCTCAATGAAAGATACTGTGAAGATAATGAAAAGATGAGTTTCAGACAGGGGGAAAATATTTACAAACAACACATCTGACAAAAGACTAGTTTCTAGAATATATAAAGAAATGTCAAAATTCAACAGTAAAAATATAATTTAGTTAGTAAATGGGCAAAATACATGGATGGACATTTCACTGAAGAGGATATACAGATGACAAATAAGTACATGAAATTATATTCAACATGATTAGCCATTAGAAAAATGCAAATTAAAACCATAGTGAGATATCACTACACACCTATTAAAGTATTTGAGATAAAAAATAGTGACAATGCTAAATCTTGGTAAGGAAGTGGAGATACTGTATCGTGAATACTAGGGATGCTGTTGGGGATGTAAAATGATACAATCACCTTGGAAAATGATTTGAGAATGTCTTAAAACAGTAAACTTTCAACTATCATAAAATCTAGCAATTGTCCTCCTGGATATTCATTACAGAGAAATGAAGTCTTATGGTCATGCAAGAACTGTGAGTTAGTGTTTATAGCAGCAGTATTTGTACTAACCAAAGTGAAACAATACAAGATGTCCTTTGTGGGGTGAACGGTTAAGCAAACTATACTCCATCAACACCATGGAATACTGCTCAGCAATAAAAAGGAATAAACTATTGATATATACAACCACTTGGATGATCTCAAGGGAATGATGCTGAGTGATAAAAGTCAATCTCAAAAGCTTACATATTGTATGATTCCATTTATATAACATTCTTGAAATAAAATTAGAAACGGAGAATAAATTAGTTGTTGCCAGGAGTTAGGAATGTGGACAGAGGTGAATGTTGCTGTGGAGAGAAGACATCGAGAAAGTTCTTGTGGTGATGAAACAGTTCTGAATATTATCGTGGTGGTTACACAAATCTACATATGTGGTAAAATTGTGTAGAACACACGTGTACACACTCAAATAAATTTATGCAAAACCAATGAAATCTGAATAAGGTTTGTGGCCTCTCCAACGTCAATTCGATATTGTATTTAGTTATGCAAGATTTTACTATTGGGGGAAACTGGATAAAGGGCACATGGAACTTTCCTATACTTTCTTTTCAACTTCCTATGATTCTATAATTATTCCAAAATAGAAAGTTAAAGAAAAAGCCTCTAGTTGCAGACCATGCGCTTGGACTGCTTCTTTTACAGACTGCAGCAGTCTGCCTATGAGCAAAAGGCTGCCCTGTTTTTGAGTGTTCCCTTATCCTCTGGTGAGGACTCCAGATAAAGAAGGGATTGTGGATCTTGGCTGACTGACAACCCAGTTAAGTAGGAACTCTTGGGTCTTAGGCTTGATGTGGAGTACAGAATTCATTCATGTTTCCATCATGTGTTCATTCATTAAACAATCATCAAGTGAGTACTCATTGTGTCAGGCCTGTGCTAAGACACTAAAAACTGGATACTGCCTGCAGGGGGTGTGACTCTAAATTGTTCTTTTTGTCATATTGTGACATGATGGAGCCTGAGAGGTAGATGGTAGAGGTGAATGCAGAGCACTGTGGGACCCCATGCAAGAACAAGAACCTCACTAATGGGTTCAAAAGCTGAGGCCAAAAACCATTGAAATTAAGTCAAGAGCAGGTAGTCTGTTCTAGGGAGAGTGTTTCAGGTGGAGAAGAGGCCATACTCAAGACACAGACCAAGTGACTGTGATGCAATTAGGGACACAGAGGAGGTCCCTGGGAACTATGGCTTGAAATGAGGCTGGTAATGCCAGAGCCATGAGCAGGAGGTGGGCTGTAGCTCAGAGCAGAGGTGGCCATCCTGAGAACACTGCTCCAGGCAGAGCCAAACAGAAGCTGTGCAAGGCCAGTCAAGTATGGTCACCCATCATAAGGCCAAATACAGAGATATTGGCTTCAGATGAGGCAGGATGGAGGCTGAGGAGAGTGAGTTCAAAGGGAAGAGTGAGAAACAGGGCTTGAAACAGTTCCATAGGGCAGAAGGAGACAGTAGCTCTTCATAGTGTTTAGCCATAGGCTGGGCACAGTCAGAGGATATCAGCGTGCAGCTGGCAAGCAGATATCAACAGACCTCACAGCACCAGCACCAACATTCTGGCCTAGTGAGCTCATTAAAGGTTACAACAGGCTTTGCATATCTCACTAATTAGTGGTTTTGATTAATATTAGCAGCACTACAGAATGGTGCTTGAGGCTTTTCACTTTGAAATTATATACCTTGGCTTCCAGGGCTGGCTTTGATAGTTACAAAAAAAGACTATCTTGAGCAAGCTACTTAATTTCTGATTCTCAGTTTTCTTGCTTATACAATAAATGTAAAGTTAACCTACATCATAGTATTGTTTTGAGGCTCACATAAGACAGGGGTCCCCAAACCCTAACTGGGCTGCACAGCAGGAGGTGAGCAATGAGTAAGAGAGTGAAGCTTCATCTGTATTTGCAGCCGTTCCCCAGCGCTAGCATCACCACCTCAGCTCCACCTCAGATCATCAGGCATTAGACTTTCATAGGAGCACTGGTCCCTGGTGCCAAAAAGTATGGGGACTGCTGAATAAGGTCATGAGTAAAGGGCTTATAAGAGTGCCAGACACAGAGTAAGTAATACAATTATTGCTGCCATTACCACTACATCATCATCATCATCACCATCATCATTATTATTTGTCTTGATAATCCTCCAAATGTCCTCTACATCATTTCTACAGCAATCATTTTTGGAGAGGTGAGTTTTCCCAGGTCAGACCACTACCTGCCTATCCCCCTAAAAAAATCAAGCCTCAAAGCAAGACATGTTGTAGAAAATTTCCAAGCTCTCTAGCACAGAATCAGAGCAACAAGATCTATATGTTTCTAATGTAAGCTATTATTTCCTTCAGCCTTTTTATGGGCCTGGGTATGAGTCAAGTCTTTCATTCCTCTTTCCTCCTATAGACACTTGCTCACTCTTTGGAATTGAGGCACCATAAAGAGACATCCCCCAGGGCACACTGAAACGGAAAAGCAAGGAAAGGCATTTCATAGCACTGGAAAACATCCTTTGATTTTTTTCCAGACCACATTTTTTTTTTCTTCTCCAGTTTGCTTTGTCTCCTAGTTGAAGGATTTAAAAAAATCACACAAAAGGCTCCATGTATGTTTTAAAAAGTAAAATAGAACCAGCTGAGACTAATCAATTTACAGAGGTGCCATAAATACCTGCCAAGCTATAAAAGCACAATCTCTCAGACATGGTAGAGAAGTGAGAGCTACAATGAGAATACAGCCTCCAGTCCCAGGATGAACACTTCTCAAACATGCCTTGTGCTCATGCCTGTCAGAGTTTAGTGGTTGGACTGAGGATTGGAAAGATAACCTCAAATGAAAATTCTCAGAGAGCCCACACCTTAGTCCAGGTGCTCCCTTATGATTGGAGCCACCCAGCATACACAATGGAGAGAAATGGACAGCCTAAGGAAGGCAGGTAGTCTAGTGGAGGGATGTTGATGGTGTCATGGGAAATTATCTCTTTTCCTGATTAAAAACTGTGTCTAGTCCCATCTTCACTGATTTCAGCCAATTATGATGATTCACAAGTCCCTATTTGTGCCTTAGAGTTTTCCTCCCTCAAGGTCTACATGTAGGCTTTCCCTTCCTTTGGAATGCCCCCTCTCCCACAGTTGACCACTCTGACTCCTTAGACATCAAAAGATTAACTAATAGAAAATATCAGGCACATAATAACTTCCCAATGAAAGTCAACATTCTCTCTTTCTCTCCAGAGAAGACTTCTGCCCTCTTTTACCCTGTAGAAAGACCCACAAATTTCTTGGTTTTTCTTTTACTTCTATTTTTTCTTCTGCTCTGTCTTCTTTAAAAGTGTTATTTTCTACATGGTCATCGTATATTACCGATATGGGACAATTGAGGATAGTCAGAGCAGTGAGGATGTTGGATAACAGCTAGTGTGGTGGCTTGGATTCCCTGAAAGAGGAAGACTTACCTGATATAAACCTGAAGAGGCTTGACTTCCCCAGGTGTACACCTGAAATAAGATGTCCCTGCCTATACCTTTTTATGAGGCACAGCACAACCCAGCCATATTTGTTTGTCAATCCTTGTCAGAGAACAAAGATGCACTTTGGGGCTCTAACAGTCCCATTTAGGCTCAAAGTGATTCTCTCACTCCATTGATGATTTCATCACCTTGCATGGACCTGCACACAACCTGGTATGTAGGGTGCTCTGAGATTCAACCCAGCAAACACTCCAGCAAACTACAGTCCCAGTGGAAAAGACTCCTCAAGATCCTGTCTCAGTCCTGGTTGTGTCATTTGTCAGCTGTGTCACCCTGGGATGTCAGAACAGCTGTTGTCACAATATTGGTTGGCACCAAAGCAAAACAGAAGCATGGTAACATACACAGAGACAAGATAGGAAAGAGGTAATAGGTAACTTCTTTCATCCCGAGTAGTTTTCCTTGCTTTCTCCTTGGCCCTTTGAATCAAAGCCTTTTTCTTAGTTACAGAGACTGGTTTATGAAGTCAAAAGTTTAAACATGTCTGGATGGGAGGAGCTGCGAATATGTGTGTGTCAATGTGTGAAGAGAATATAGGGTTCTGAGGTATCTTTTTATTATTTTCTGAAAATACTCCCATAGACACTTTCATTTTTAAGTGTTTTACTATTAAACAGGCCTGGGGAAGGGACAAAGTATCCTAACCTTTCAAGCTTCACTCTGCTATCATTACTAACATGGGAGATCATCAGTCTTCACTTCTAACCCCATTGATTTCTGTCCTCTCTATAGGTCAAGCTACTACATCAGGAACCTTAGAAGATAAAATGACAGAGGCACTGTTGCCTTGAGGGCTCACTTGTGGATTGGAGGCCCTTGTTACTGGGCACTGTCCATTTCTCTGGGCCTTGGTGGTTCATCCAGGCCCTTCCTTCTCATGAGTCTTTCCTCACACCCTTCATGCCTTCGTACTCTGTCCTAGAGGCAGTGGTTTCCCAGTCATGCAACTCATCTGAGATTGTGACCAGAAAGCAGAATTTAGAAGCAGGAGTAAGAATCTGGCCAGAAATTAGCAGGAAAGTGGTTTCCACATAGGGATTGAATTTAGAGGAGCAGAGGGGTGAGTGCTTAGAGCTTCATTATTCTTTCAACAGCATGCAGCCCTGTAGGGATGCAGTGAGAAGAGACTCAGCTGGATCCAGGCTTCCTCACAACTAGGCCCAAAAATGATGCAAATTTTCTTCCACCACGATCATAGCAACAATGGCTCCTCCTGTGCACAAAGAACCATTCTCTGTTGTTTCAAAGTTCCTTTACCTCACCAGTCAGTGCCTCAGGTTCCTTATCAACAAAATGGACAAAACAGTCTGAGTTCATTTTGTTGCCCCACCCTCCATATAGCAGGATTGGGCTGTGATCAATTTCTTCAGCTCCATAGATAGGGTGACCAGGTACAGCATAGACATAAATATGTCAAAAAGTGACATCAGAACATAATGACAGTGTAATAGAAATGATCTTGTACAACATATTGATAATAGTATCTATGAAGATATGATAGCTATTACTTTTGAAAGCTTATCAAATGCCAGTCACAGGGCTTGTGCTTTATATGAATTATTTTATTTAGTCCTTATAACATCCCTATCGGGGTACATACTATTACTTTAATCATTTTGCAAATGAGAAAACTAATCATGTCAATGACTGGGTACGATGAAAAGCAGCCAACATCATCATCACCAGCATCGCCATCATCGTTCTCATCATCATCATTATACCTTCCTCCACCTCTTTCTTTCCTTCTCTTCCTTCCCATCTTTCCCATTCTTCCTCCATTCTTATTTCTTTTCTCCAGTGTGCTCTTAAAATATCCAAACTGACTCAAATATTAAAGCTAAAGGAGTTGCCGATATCCTGCATAATGTAGTTAAGTAAATAATGGAGTGAAAGTTGAAAATGGTAGCTTTTAGCAGGTAGAGACTCAGAAGGGAGACTTGTCCAGCTGGAAAGTATAAAAAATTTTTTTGAGGTGAAGTCCCAGATAATAACCCTTTTCTCTTAGCATAGCCTATGCAAAGAAGTAAACAGTGAAGCCTAAAGTGGCTGCAAAAATTATCTCTTTTGAACAACCTAATTCTAGTAATCTGAGAATTTTAAAATTTCTCTGGAAAGTGTTAGTGAAGGTGAGAGGTAGGGTACAGGAGTCCCATTTTGAATGCTACTTGCATTGACATAGTGCAATTCATCCACACGGTCTGCATGGCTCTCTGGGCTCCACCTCTCAATGTATGTTTGGAGTTGAATCTGTCCACACCCTGAGAGGTCCAGACTTTCCTGACAAATATTTTGTGGGCATCTCTGAAAGATACAAACCTAAGAGTCGAGTATTCTTGGGTCTGCCACCTACTAGTAGTGTGATCTTGGGCATATCATCCAACCTTCCTAATCTCCAGGTGAAAACATAAGAAGATGATTATATTGTAGAGTATATAAGTGGGACAGGTACCACTTTTACCCCTCTCATATACGAGGTTGTTGTCATTAATGTGTTATTGCATTTCTTTCTTACTGAACCCTGCCCAGGTCTTAGGAGTCCTCAATAGTTATCCACTGGCAGCTGAATATAGTTGGAAAACAAGATAAAACTTCTTTATCATGCAGGTCTTCATTAACTATTCCCAATTTATTAGTCCCAGAATCACCATTAATGTGGCATTTAGTGTTCTCTTATTCACTAGTGTCCAAGAAAAAAAAATCCAAGAAAGTTGAAAAGAATCTACATTAAACAATGACAAAGTGTTTAATTTTTGCCATGCTAGCAAGGTCCAATGTAAGCTACATTCACAGCAATATGATTTGTGCCATGGCCAAGAAGAATGAATCTGAGGTAATAAAGGAATAAGAACTTGTGTTTTCCATTTAGTCTTGGAAACAGGGGGACAGTTTGAATTGTATTTGTGTGAGTGGCATAGTTTGCAAAATCTTCACTTTATACTATGGATACAGGTCTATTTTGTTTTAGGAAACTTGATGTATCAACAGAATTTCTAAAAGGCCCCCAACTTAAATGTCCCAATGAGGCCCCATTAACACAAACAGTTCACAAGACTCATCATCCAAACCACTGATGCGGGTTGCCAGTCTTGTTTACTGTCTCTCAACAGTATTTCTGAGAGTTTCTAGAAAATGTTTTCAATAAGTTCATAAGCAAGTTATCTCTCTCTAGGTATGGTTGCTGCTCTTCCTAAATTCTCTGTTCTCCGCCATCATCATTCCTGGTGACAAACATCTTCTACCTGGGGAGAGAATTATTATTCTTCAGAGTTTAACATTTTCTCAGACACTGTCACAACTTATATTATCTCTTGGGTTACTATAGTGCCCCCGCTCCTGCACTATGGGTATAATGTTTCTCTCAGGAATGTTAAGGCTCTTCCAGAAATCATCAATTTGTGACTGTCTTTACAAAAGAGGTGAATTTGTGAGATGTCAGTGTACAAGGGTGATGAGTGTTGGGCTATGAAACTTTAGTGATAGACACTTTGTTTTATGTAATGCCACCTCTCTTTTCTGCTTGAGGAGAAACAGTTAACCTACTCCTGAGGCAAGGTTAGCACAAATTATCTTCCAGGGTTGTTTTTCCTCACAGAAAATGACTTTTGTTAAGACATCCATGTTGCACCTTCACAATTGACATGATTTCTACTATAGTTCGAGGATATTCCTTTGCCTCCATCAAACAAGCTTCTGTTCACCTATCACTTCAGGTTGCTGGGCATCAGGAGATATGTCTGAGTCTTAAAGTTAGGCTACAAATCCCAAGTAAAGGACAGAAGCCTCACTGGCACAAGAGACTTAAGCAGAACTGCTGATTAAACATTGAGTTAACAATAAGTGATGTAAATCCAGGGGAGACTCCTGGAAAGACTCCAATCTTGAAACCAAAGTCACATTTATCTCTCATAGTCTAGAAGACTGTGTGCATGTCCAAGATTATGTCCTCTCAGTAGTAATTAAAAGGAACACTTCACTAGTCCCTGCTAGCCTTTGGAGCAATATTGTAATTTTTCTGGACTATGAAAGCAGTATCCAAGCTAAGCATACACACATGGCAAATGGTGAAAATAGCTAAAGGAGCTTAAACACAACTTTTGACCAATAAGTGGATTATGCTGATGCAGAGATGATCTACATGACTAGGCTAAATGATTATAAGCCAGGGAAAAAATGAAAGAGAGACAAGAAGCTACACACTATGAAGCTGACAGAATAATAGACATTACAGATTTAATTCAGACAAAACACTAAAAAATAAACAAATGACTAAGAAACACAAAACAAGGCTTGGGGGTGTGTTAGGTGGAAGAAGAATCAGTTGGATTTTCTATAAATATTACCTAAAATGTCCAGTTGGAAAAAATAAGATATGCAGAGAAACAGGAACATGTGGCTCACATACAGCAGAAAAACTAGGCAGGAGAGATTATCTTTGAGGGGACACAAATGTTGGATTTAGCAAACAAAGACATCAAAACACCTAATATAATATGTTCAAAGAACTCAACGTCATATTGAAATAAACAAAGAAAGTATAACTAAAATGGAAAATTCACTAACGTAGTTCACCAATATATTTAAGCTGGTACAATCAGGAATAAGTGAATTCATGGTAGAACAATGGAGATTATGTAATCTGAGGAACAAGGAACAAAATGAAGAAAAATATTTTTCACATATGATATCATTAAGGATACCATATACGTGTAACTGGATTATTAGGAGAAATAAAAGGAAGAAAGAATACACACACACACACACACACAAAATAATGACTGAAAACTTTTTTATATTTGATAAAAAAATATTAATCAACACACCTAAGAAGCTCAACAAATGTAAGTTGGATGAACACAGACATAACTAGACATATCCTAGCTGAAATTTTGGAAGCCAAAGATAAAAGGAAAACCTTAAGGACAGCAAGAGAAGAATGACTCATGATATACAATGATACACAAATAATAATAATAATAATAATAATAATAATAATAATAATAATAGCTCATTTCTCATCAGAAATAATGAAAAGCAAATCACCATGAGATGACCTACTCAAAGCGTAGAATGAAAAAAAAAACTGTCAACCAAGAATCTAATAGTTATACTAGATGACACAGAAGAAGGTAATAAATGAGAACAGATGAACTAAAAAGTCATATAACTTATATAAAGTAAAAAGCAAAATAGCTGAGGTAAATTCAACCATGTCATTAATATAATATTAAATGTGAATGAATTAAACAATCCAATCAAAGAGAAGAGATTAGCAGGCTGGATTAAAAAAAAGATCCAACTATATACTGTTTATAAGAGACATGCTTTAGCTTTAGTAATACAAATAAGTTGAAAGCAAAAGGATGGAAGAATATATATCATGCAAACAACAACCATAAAAGAGCCAAAGTGGCTATAATAATATCAAACACAATAGACCTTTAATTAAAAAAAAAATACTAGAGATAAAGAGGGGCATTTATACTGATAAAAGGAGCAAACTTCAGGAAAATATGATAAACATAAACATATGCACCAACAAAACAGAAACAAAATACATGAAATGAATCTGACAGATTTTAAGGGGAAATGGACAATTCAACCATAATAAATGGAGACTTTAATACTCCACTTTGAATAATGGATAGAACTAGTCAAATGATAAATAAAAATATAGATGACTTAAACAACTATATAGCAACACTCCAGCCATTGAGAGTAGAATATAGTTTCTTCTCAAGCGTGCATGGACCATTCTCCCCTATATAACTATATTCAAGGCCAAAACGCCAGTCTCAAGAAATTTAAAAAACTGAAATCATGCAAAATATCTTCTTCTTAGACCACAACAGAATAAAACTAGAAATCAATGCAAGAAGGAAATTGGGAAATTTTCAAACATGAAATTAACATACTCCTGAATAACCAGCAGGTCAAAGAAATCAAAAGAGAAATTAGAAAATACTTTAAGATGAATGAAAGTGAAAACATAATGTACCTAAACTTTTGGAATACAATGGGAAATTTATAGCTGCAAATATGTACATTAAGAAAAAAGAAAGATCTCTAATCAATAACTTAACTTTCTATCTTAATATAATAAAAAATAGAAACAAGTTTATCCTAAAGCAAGCAGAAGAAAGAGACTAATAAAAATTAGAGCATAAATAAATTGAGAATAGAAAAATAATAGAGAAAATAAACAGGATCAAAGTTGATTTTTCGGAAAAAAATCAATAAAATTGACAAAATTTAAGCTAAACTAATGAAGAAAAAATAAAATTTCTAAAATTACTAAATTAGGACTGAATGAAGGGCATTACTACTGACCTTATAGAAATAAAAAGTTTTGTAAGAAAATACTAAGAAAAATTGTATGCCAGCATATTAAATAACCTGGATGAAATAGACTGAATCTCACCTTTAAACCCACGATACTTACCAAATCCTGATTTAGAAATGCCAACACTACCACGTAAGTCAGACTTGGGCTTATTGTGGTTACTGGTGTCCTTGAGTCGAGCCCTGCTCACAGGAACCTTTTATCATGCCTAAGTCTCTCCTTAAAAACCTAAGACTGGTATCTTGCCTTGTTCTTGCCTATTCTCCCAGAGGATTGTTCCAGTCTCCTAAATCCCAGACCATCCTCGATGCTAACAACAGACAGTTTTTCAGAGTCTGTCTGTCTTTGGGGGGAAGCTTCTTCTCATGAGACTTCCCTAATGCTGACAATCTGGCCATGCTCCCATCAGCCGTCACCCCTACTCTGAGTTACAATATTTCTGCCCATTTCTAACAGACAAATCTATGCTTAGTGCCAACCTACCCAATGTGTGTGTCATTAAAGCCTCACCACCACTCTGCCCTAGCTGAGCTTTTTATCCCACTGCCCACTCCATGTCCCATCCCACCCATCTGAGCTCATCAGTCTCAGGGGTCCTGAGACTGTAATGTCTGTGATTCAAAAGTAGTAGCATTGCTTTGTAGACTGGATCTATCTGCTATTGCTTCCTATGTCATGGAGTAGGAAAACAGTACTCTCTATGCCAAGGAACCTGTGTTTTAGAAATCATGAGCAGTTTTAAGTTCCCTTCCCTCTCCAGTTTCTAGGTCATCTTTTCTTTCTATTATGCATGTGTGTGTCTGACTTATCTCCCTACCTCCTCAACCTCTTGGAAGGTGGCATGTGTGTTTTCCAACCCAGTGGTATAGGGATTTCATTCAGTGAATGAGCTGGGACTTGCTGAGAATCTTCCTCTGAAGCCTGCTTAGACGTGTACCACAAGACTAAGATGTTCTTGCCCAACAAAAGTAACCTTTTAGGGGCTCAGTACAAGGATGGAAGCAGTTCTCATGCTAAGAAAGCAAACGTATCAAATGAGAACAAAAGATGGTCTCCCTCAGGCTTATGTAGGGCAAATGCATGTGTTCCTGGCTTGTGCAGGGGACTGTCCTCTGAGAAGTAGTGGAAGGAGAGAAGCAGAAACAGGACTATGGGGATGAGTCTGTAGAAAGCTCAGCTAGCTCTGTGGATGCCAGATAGTCCATCTCCTTCCAACAGTCCCTCCTGCCTCCTGTACTTAGGTTGGCTCTGCAAAAGACCTTGGCTCCTCAAGGACACACATGGAGCTCCTCCTGCCTTTAATTCTACACAGACGTGTCTATTGGTTTTTCTCAAGTCAGGATGTATCCTAGGATATCACTGGGAAAGTTCACCTTTTCTATAGCCAACTGATGCAAACTATCCCAGGATGGGGAAGAAGAGCAGCACAAAATCTCCTCAGACACTGAGCACAATTGGGCAGCTCAGTCATCTGAAACCTTCCTTTAGACCAGGTTTCTCAACCTCAGTACTATATTTCAGGACGGATATTTCTTTGTTGCAGGAGAGCTGTCCTATGCATTGTAGGGTGTTAAGCAGCATCTATGCTTTTACCCATGCTTTCCAGAAGCACACATTCTCCCCATTTGTGAAAAATAAAAATGTCTCCAGACATTAACGAATGTTCTCTGGGGGCCAAGATTGCCTCCCAAATTTGGACAAATGGGGACTTTAGATTCAGGCCAACCTGGGTTCAAGTCCCTCAACATCCCTTACCAGCGGCACATCCCTGAACCTTAGTCTGCAACTTAGCTGAGTAAGAATGATGCCACTCACCTCCCTGTTCTGTCTGGGGATAAAAATGAGTGAATACATATGAAGCATCCCTTTCATGAGGGCACTCAGAATGTCTTTCTGTTTCCTCCTGTCCCATCCTGGATCACCACCACCACGTCCTCCTGACCCATTCCCCCTATCCTTTTCAGACCAGCTTTTCCTGGGAAGCTCTGGAAATTGGTCTTGGAATCTCAGAGTCATGTAATTTATGATCTAGAAGAAGTTATTTAGTGTTCTTCTCAAACAACAACTTCATTGTTCAAGCAGACAGAGACCTGGGGAGGGGACAACCTGCCCAAACCTATGAGATAGTGCAGGACAGTGAAAGGATTCTCAATAACTTCCTATCTTCTGAATTAGAGGCTTTCTGCTTCACCCCTCTCCTTGATTTATATACCCATTACCCCATTGGATTATCTCAATAGCCCTTAGCCATAAGGAGACAGAATAGGGGTGAATAGTCCCATTTTATAGGGGAAGAAACTGAGGTTCAGAAAGCTAAGGAAATCTTTTAAAATCACACAGCTAGTTAGTAATGAAACAAGTACAAAGCTCAGCTGTACTAGCCCCTAACTTTGCGCTCCTTCCAGTGTTCCTGCAGATTGAAAGATGAAGTGTTAGTCCAAAGCCTGAGGCAGAGCCTATAGAAGATACATGTTGAGTCAGATAGAACTTAGCATAAAACAGCAGTTCTGTGGAGGTTACTCATTAGAATAACCAAAGTGGCTTTAAACAAACAAACAAAAACAAATGAAATGAAAGTCAAAGCCTCACCCCAGATCTGGATCACTCATATACTAGAAAGTTCCATTCTGAGGTTATAGAGGTACAGTCTAGCTGAGGGCCACTGGTGAAGACACCTCCACCTGCACATGTAGTTCAATGAGGGTGGCCCACTGCCAAGCAGTGCCCATTTGCACCCTGTTCCTACAGATACCTCTTTCTCAGCAGAAGTAATTGGCAGTGACAGTGAAACTGAAGACCCTGGAACTCTCCACTAACACAATTATTAGATATACAAACTAGTGAAAGTCAAGAAAATTAATTTTCTTTCTACCCCAAACACTTCTTGTAATAAAGTGAATTGTACAAATAATAAATTATATGCTTCATTTGCTAGTTCACATTTTTTTTTCTTTTCATTTTTTTCTTTTGGGATGCAGCAGTCTTTCTTTTTCACTTCAAAGTGTCTATCTTTATTAGAGATTTGATTTGAAATTATAACAAAGATCTCTCAATTCCTCAGAATGTGCTATTCCACCATTGGGTCTATGTTACCTTTGCACTTTTTTGGAGGGAGGTGTCATTATTTCTCTCATTCTTTATTTAAAAACATTATTTTAAAATTTATTTTTAAAATGAACTCACAGCATAAATAGGAATAATTTGAGACAAAAAAAAAAACAGAACAGGAGGGAGTAAAGGTCTGAATCTGCAAAGGGGAGTGGAAGTAAGACACACGGAGGAGATAAAGGACTACTGTATATATAAAACTTTCTTCTACATAAACTTAATGGTAACCACACACACAAAAATCTAGAACTGAGACAAATAACATAAAACAAAAGAGAGTACTGGGAAAAACTATAAAATGACACCACATTAAAATAACAGACAGAAACACAAGGATACGAGTAAATATATCAGGAATAAAAGAGAGAAGTTACAATGGATACCACTGAAATATGAAGTATCATACAAGAATACTATGAAAAATTATGTGCCACCAAATTTAATAATCTAGAAGAAATGAACAAGTTCTTAGGAATATACAACATTCCTAGACTGAATCAAGAAGAACAGGAAAATCTAAATAGACTGATCCACAATAAGTAAATTGAAACATTAATCAAAACCTTCCAAAAAATAAAAGTCCAGGACCAGTTAGCTTCACCAGTGAATTCTACCGAACGTTCAAACATGATTTAATACCTGTTCTTCTCAGATTTTTCCAAAAATTTAAAGAAGAGGCAATACTTCTTAACTCATTTTATGAGGGCAACATTACTCTGACACCAAAACTTGGTAAAGATAACACAAAAAAAGAAAACTATAAAACAAGACCTTTGATAAATACATATGCAAAAATCTTAAACAATATACTAGCAAATCGGATACAACAATACATTAAACAGATTACACATCATGATCAAATAGGCTTCATCCCAGGGACACAGGGATGTTTTAACACACACAAATTGATTAATGTGATACACCATATGAACATAATAAAGGATCAAGTTTATATTATCACAGTAACAGATGCAGAAAAAGCATTTGACAAGATACAGCATCCATTTGTAATTAAAACACTTAATAAAATGGTCTAGAAGGAAAATACCTCAACATAATAAAGGCCGTATATGACAAGCCCTCAGCTAATATCATATTATATTATATTTAATAGTGAAAACACACAAAAAAATCTTCCATTTAAGATCAGGAACAAGATAAGGCTATCTGTTATCACCACGCTTTTTTTTATATAGTGTTGGTAGTCCTAGCTAGAACAATCAAGCAAAAGAAAGAAATAAAAAGACATCCAAACTGGGAATAAAGAAGTCAAATTGTAACCTTTTGCAGATGACATGATTCTATATGTGGAAAACCCTGAAGAATCCATTAAAAAACTATTAGAAACAATAAATAAATCCAGTAAAGTTTCAGGATGCAACATCAATGTATAAAAATCCATAGAGTTCCTATACACCAACAATGAATTTTCAGAAAAAGAAATGAAAAATAAAACAATTCCTTTTGCAATTGCAATAAAAAGAATAAAAGAGTTAGGAAGCATCTTAATGAAACATGTGAATAACCTATACACTGAAAGACATTATTTAAAGAAATTTAAGAAAATACAAAGAAATGGAAAGATATTTCATGTTCATGGATTGGAAGAATCAATATAGTTAAAATAACCTTATTACCCAAAGCAATGTACAGATTCAATGCAATTGCTATCAAAATCCCAATGACATTTTTAAAGAAATAGAACAAAAAATCATCAGATTTGTAGGGAATCACGAAAGACTCTGAATAGCCAAAACAATCTTGAGAAAAAAAGAATAAGTCTGGAGGTATCACTCTGCCTGACTTCTAATTATACTACAAAGTGATAATAATCAAAATAGCACAGTACGAAAGGAAAACAGACACGGACCAAGGGGAAAAGACTGAGAGTTCAAAAATAAACACCGTATGTATGGGCAAATAATTTTTGACAAAGGAGCAGAAAGTATACAATGGAGAATAGAAAGTCTCTTCAATAAACGGGTTTGAGAAAATTGGAAAGCCACATGCAAAAGAATGAGACTAGATTCCTATCTGTCACCATACAATAAAATTAACTCAAAATGGGACAAAGATCTGAATATGTGACCAGAAACAGAAAATTGCATAGAAGAAAACATAGATACTAAACTCACGGACCTTAGATTTAGAAATGATTTTATGAATTTGATCTCGAAGGCAAGGGAAGTAAAAGCAAAAATAAGTGAGTTGAGCTATATCAAACTAAAAAGCTTCTACACAGCAACAGAAACCATCAACAAGACAAAGAGGCAATCAACTGAATGGGAGAAGATATTTGCAAACTACACCTCTGATGAGGGGCTAATATGGAAAATATATAAAGAATTCATACAACTTAACAATAAAAAAAAAATCTGATTAAAAATGGGCAGAGAACCTGAACAGGTACTTCTCCCAAGAAGACATACAAATGGCCAACGGACATATGAAAAGATCCTCAACTTCACTAGCTATTATGGAAATGCAAATCAAAACCACAATGAGATGCCACCTCATACCTTTTAGAATGGTTATCATCAACAAGACAGGTAATAACAATTTTGGAGAGGTTGGAAGGATAAAGGAACTCTCCTACACTGCTGGTGGGGATGTCAATTGGTATAGCCACTATGAAAAGCAGTATGGAGTTTCCTCAAAAAAATTAAGAATAGAATTACCATATGACTCAGCATCCCTCTTCTGGGTCTCGACCCCCCAAATTTGAAACATTTGTAAAGATATACATATTCTGATGTTCACTGAAGCATTATTTACAGTGGCAAGGCATGGAAACAAGTGAAGTGCCCTTCGATAGATTATTGTATTAAGGAGAAGTGGTGCACATATATAAGGGAATATTATTCAGCCATAAGAAAAGATGAAATACTGCCATTTGCAAGCACATGGATAAATCTTGAGATTATCATGCTAAGCAAAATAAGTCAAACAGAAGTTTATTATTATTATTATTATTTATTATTATTATTATTATTATTATTAATTATTTTTGAACACTTACAACACCTGGTATTCCAAGGAGTTGTAAGTACTTATTGTAAGTAAGGTTTCCCATCCGAGTACTAACCAGGCCTGACCCTACTTAGCTTCCACAATCAGACAAGAACAGGCAAGTTCAGAGTGGCATGGCCATAGATCAGGCAGAAGTTTAGAATCACATGATTTCACTTATATGTAGGTTATAAAACTGAAAGCAACACACAAGACACACAAACAGAGACTCATGAACACGAACAATAGTTTAATGGTTACCAAAGGGAAGGGGTAAAGGGGAGGAGATAAGAGTAAAGGGAATCGCATATACAATGACGAAAGAAATTCAACTTTGGGCATTGAACACACAATGCAATATACATATGACATATTATTAAATTGTACACTCGAAACCTATATAATTTTTATTAACCAATATCGCCCCAATAAATGTAATAAAAATTATTTTTTGATTACAGTTAATATATAACATTATGTTAGTTCCAGGTGTACAACATCGCGATTTAGACATTTATATACCTTAAGAAATGATCACCCATGTAAGCCTAGAACCCACCTGAAAATGTACATAGTTATTACATTATTATTGGCTGTATTTTCTATGCTGCAGTTGACATCCTCATGACTATTTTTGTAACTGGCAATTTATACTTCTTAATTCATTTCACCTTTTTCACCCATCTCCCTATCTCCTTCCATCTGGCAACTAACTATCTGTGAACTGTGCCTACGGGTTTCTGTTTCATTTGTCTCTTTACTTTGTTTTTTAGATTCCACATGTAATTAAAAATATCTGATATTTCTCTTTCTCTGACTTATTTCACTTAGCATAATACCCTCTAGGTTCATCCACATCGCTGCAAATGATAAGATGTCATTCTATTTTCTAGTTGGGTAATATTATACTGTATATATGTTATTTCTTCTTTATCTAATCATCTAATGATGGATGCTTAAGTTGCTTCCATATTGTGGCTATTGTAAATAATGCTGCAATAAACATGGGGTGCTTATATCTTTTGGAATTAGTGTTTTGTATTTCTTCAGAAAAATAAATACCCAGTGGTGGGATTGCTAGATCATATGCTAGTTTTATTTTTAATTTTTTGAAAAATCTTCATACTGTATTCCATTGTGTCTGCAACAATTTACAATCCCACCAAAAGTGCACGAAGGTTCCCTTTTCTCCACGTCCTTACCAATACCTGTTTGTTGATTAATTGATGATGTGACACGTGTGAGGTGATATTTCATTGTGGTTTTAATTTGCAGTTTTCTGTTGATTAGTGAAGGTGAACATCTTTTCATATGTCTATTGAACATCCATATGTCCTCTTTGGAAAAATGTCTGTTCAGGTCCCTTGCCCATTTTTAGTCGGATTTTTTGGGGGTATTAAATTGTATGAATATTTACATATTTAGGTTATTAACCTGTTATTGGATGTATCGTTGGTGATTATATTCTCCTATTCACTGGGTTGATTTTTCACTTTGTTAATGATTTTTCTTTGCTGTGCAAAAACTTTTTAGTTTGATGTAATCCCATTTTTTTCTTTGTTATCCTTACCTGAAAGACATATCCAGAACTATATTGCTAAGGACAATGTCAGAGAGTTTACTGTTTTTGTTTTCTTCTAGGAATTTTATGGCTTAGGGTCTTACATTTAAGTCTTTAAATCTTTTATTTTGCTTATTGTATAAGAAGTGTTTTAGTTTCCTTTCATGCATATTATTTGTCCGGTTTTCCCCAAATCAATTATTGAATAGACTGTCTTTACCCCATTGTGGATCTTACATCTTTTGCCATAGATTAATCGATGAGGGTTTATTTCTGGATTCTCTATTTTGTTCCATTGACTTATGCATTTGTTTTTATGCAGTACCATGCTGTTTTGATTACTATAGCCTTGCATTATAGTTTGATATCAGGTAGTGTTATATCTCCAACTTTATCTTTTTTCCCCAAGGTTGTTTTAGCTATTTGGTGTCTTTTGTGGTTCCATATAAATTTTAGGATTATTTGTTGTAGTTTTGTGAAAAATGTCATTGGTATTTTGATAGGGTTTGTGTTAAATCTATAGATTGCTTTGTGTAGTATGGACATTTTAACGATATTAAGTCTTCCTATCCATGACATGGCATATACTTAATTTATTTGTATCTTCATTAATTTCTTTCCGAATACACGTTCTTTACCTCCTTGGTTAAAGTTATTCATAAGTATTTGATTCTTTTTCATGCAATTGTAAATGGGATTGTTTTTAAAATTTATCTCTGATAGTTTTGTATTAGTTAAAATGAAACCTATTTCTGAGTATTTACTTAGTATTTTGATACTTTATGGATTTCATCTAACAGTTCTACTAGTTTTTTGGTGGAATCTTTAGGGTTCTTTATACATAACATCAAGCCATAGGTTTAAAATGACAGTTTTCCTTCTTCCTTTCAGAATTTGATGTTTTTTATTCCTTGCTTTTGTCTGATTGTTATGGTTAAGACTTCCAATACTATGTTCAATAAAAGTAGTGAAAGTGGACATCAAATTGTTCTTGATATCAAAGAAAACTTTTAGATTTTTACTCTTAAGTAGGTTAGCTGTGGGTTCGTCCTACATGGCCTTTGTTATGTTGAGGTAAATTTCCTCTGTCATCACTTTGCTAAGAGTTTTTATCATAAATGGATGTTGGATTGTGTCAAATGCTTTTTCTGCATCTATTGGTACAATTATATATGATTTTTATCTTTTATGTATTGTATTGTGTTTTGTGTTAATTAATTTGTAGTAATTAAAAGAAACTTACATCCTAGGAATAAATCTCGCTTGGTCATGGTGTATGATCTTTCTAATACATTGCTGGATTTGGCTTCTTCCTAATATTTTGTTGACAATTTTTGCATGTATGTTCATCAGGGATATTGGCCTTTTTTTGTAGTGTCTTTGTCTGGTTTTTGTATCAGGATAAGTCTGGCTCATAAAATTAATTTGGGAGCCTTTCTTCCTCTTTAATTTTTTAGAATAGTTTGAGAAAGATAGTTATTAATTTTCTGAAGGTTTGGTAAAATTCACCTTTGAAGCTATCTGGTCCAGAACTTTTGTTTATTGAGAGTTTCTTTTTTTTAATTTAAATTCATTAGTACTTACAGGTCTGTTCAGATTTTCTGTTTCTTTTTAATATATTATTGGAAGATTCTATGTTTCTAGGAAATCATCCATTTTTTTGAGGTTGTCTAATTTATTGGCATATATCATCATAGTCTTTTCTCATAATCCTTTGTATTTCTGGTTCTGGTTGCCATTTCTCATTTTTTATTTCTGATTTTATTTATTCACACCTCTCTTTTTCTCTTGATGAATGTGGCTAAAGATTTATCAATTTCGTTTATCTTTTCAAAGAATAATCTTTTGGGTTCATCGATCATTTCTATTTTTTTTTTAGTCTCTATTTCTACTCTGATTTTTACTTTTATTTTATTATTTTTATTTTTATTTTATTATTTTCTTCTACTTTGTTATTTTCCTAGTTCCTTTAGGTGTAAGGTTCAATTTTTTTCTTTGAGTTTTTTTTTTTTTTTTTTTTTTGGCTTCTTGTTGTGGGCCTGTAATGCTTTGAATTTCTTAGAATTTTTTTGGCTGTGTCTCAGATTTGGGGTCATTGCATTTTTATTTTTATTTGTTTCAAGGAATCTTTTGATTTATCCTTGATCTCATCATTAATCCATTCATTATTTTAGCCTCCACGTGCTTGTGTGCCAGTTTTCTTCTTGTAATTGATTTCTAGTTTCATACCATTGTGATCAGAGAAGATGCTTCATATCATTTCAATCTTCTTAAATTTATTGAGACTTGTTTTGTGACCTAATTTTTGGTCTATTGTGGGAAATGTTTAATGTTCCTTTGAAAAGAATATATTCTGCTGCTTTGGGTGAAATGTTCTAAAATATCTATTAAGTTCATCTAATCTAATATGTCATTTAAGGCCATTATTTTCTTGTTGATTTTCTGTCTGGATGATACAGCCATTGATGTCATTTGGTTGTCACAGTTCCTTACTATTATTGTGTGACTATCAATTTCTCTTTTTATATCTGTCAATATTTGCCTTATATATATGTTTACTCCTGTTGGGTGTGCAGATGTTTATGAGCTCTATCCTCTTATATGATTGATCCCTTTATCATTAAGAAATGCCCTTTGTCTCTTGTTACATACTTTGTTTTAAATCTATTTTGTCTGATATAAGTATTGCTACTCCAGCTATTTTAAATTTCCTTTTGCATGAAATATCCTTTTCCATTTCTTTACTTTCAGTTTGTGTGTCTTTTGATCCAAAGTTGGTCTCTTATAGGCAGCATATGTACAAGCCTTGTTTTTTTTATCCTTTCAGACACCCTATATGTATTTTGATTAGAGCACTTAGTCCATTAATGTTGAGAGTAATTATTGAAAGATATGTAGTTATTGCTATTTTATTAATTGTTTTCTACTTGTTTTGTAGTTCTTTGTTCTATATTATCTTATTCTATTCCCTTGTATGTTAATGACTTTCTGTAGTCTTATGTTTAGATTCCTTTCTCTTTATTTCTTGTATGTTTTCTTTAGATTATTGATTTGTAGGTACCATGTCTTCCTGTATACTAAGCTATGTTTATAGCAGTCTATTTTTAAGTGATGGTCACTTAAATTTGAACAAATTCAAAAATCATTATCATTTTTACTCACCTCCTTCATGTTTATGTTTTTTTGTCATTAATTTTTACTTCTTTTGTGTGCGCTTGTGTGTAGCCCTTAATTTATATTTGTAATTACTTATGATCTTCCTACTTTTGTCTTTAACCTTTGTACCAGTTTTATAATTGGTTAATCCATTGCTTTTACTAAGTGTTTGTCTTTGTCAATGAGAAATAGTTTCTTTCCCAATTTTTCTTATTTATATTTTCAATTTTTTAAAATCTATTTAAAGAAATTCCTTTAACATTTCTTGTAATACTGGCTTAGTGGTGATAAACTCCTTAACTTCTGCTTGTTTGGTGAAGTCTATCTTTCCTTTAATTATAAACGAAAGCCTTGCTGGGTAGAGTAATCTGGGTTGTAGTTTTTTTTACCTTCCCTAACTTTGAATATTTCATGCCATTTTATTCTATCCTGCAAAGTTTCTATTGAAAAGTCATCTGACAGATGGGAGAAGGATTAGGGGGCTTGGTGAAAAAGGTGAAGGCATTAAGAAGTACATGTTGGTAGTTACAAAATAGTAATGAGGATGTAAAATACGGTGTAAGGAATATAGTCCATAATATTATAATATGTTTAGTGCCAGGTGGGCACTAAACTTTTCTCTTGCTACTTTTAAGATTATCTATTTGTCTTTAACTTTTGGCATTTTAACTATAGTGTGCCTTGGTGTTGGCCACTTTGGGTTCATCTTGTTTGGGACTCTGTGCTTTCTGAACTTGTATGTCTATTTTCTTCACTAGAATTGAAAAGTTTTCAGTCATTATTGCTTCAAATGAAATTATGACCCCTGGTTTCTTTCATCTTCTACTGGTACCCATAAGATGTGGATATTGATATGCTTGATATTTTCCAAGAGGTCCCTTAAACTACCCTCATTTTTTAAAATTCTTTTTTTCTTTTTGCTGTTCCAATTGAGTGTTTTCTGCTATCTTGTCTTACAGAACATTGGATCATTTCTTTGCTTCATCTTATCTATCATTGATTCTCTGTAATGTATTCTTCATTTCAGTTATTGTATTCTCCAGTTTTGATTGGTTGGTGTGTTTTTTTTATGTTTTTTTTCCCCCTATATCCTTTATAATGTTTTCTATCTTATTTATGGTGTTCTCACTGAGTTCTTTCTACTTCCAACTTTATCGAGCATCCTTATAACCAGTGTGTTGAACTCTATATCTTGTAGATTGCTTGTTTCATTTCATTTAGGTTTCTTTTCTGGAGTTATTTTTTCTTGTTCTTTCATTTGGGACTTGTTTCTTTGTCTTTTCATTTTTCTGCCCTCACTCCATGTTTATTTTATATATTAAGTAGATCTGCTACACCTCCCAGTCTTTACAGAGTGGCCTTATATAAAATGTGTACTGCGGGGATCAGTGGCACAGTCTCCCTGCTCACCTGAGCTGGGTACTCCAGGAATGTCCCCTCCGTAAGTTTTGTGTGCTGTCTTATATTTGGCTTCAGTTGCTGCTGGCATGTCAGCCCTTAGAGTATGTGAGGGCTGGCCATGTCTACAGTGGAGGAGCTACTGTGTGGTGGCTCCTTAGAGTATGTGAGAGCTGGCCATGCCTACAGTGGAGGAGCTACTGTGTGGTGGCTGTCCCCACAGAGCAGGAGTCACTTTAGCAGTCTCCGGTGCCAGACATGTCTTTTTGGATTTGTCAGTTGTGAATCTGATTGGGTGGTGCTCTGGTGTGGTCTGTGTGTTGGGTGTTGGGACTGGACCCTCTTGGGAGAGGCTCTGGTGCATGGCAAGAACAGCAGTTGCTTGTGCTGGGCTTTGGGCTGATTGGTAGGGGCTACAAAGTGATCTGCGATTTGTTGCCACTTGTTCTGGGCTTTGAGGTGTTTTGGAGAGGCTATATTGTGAACTGAAGTTGTCTACATCTTGGAATTCTTTGGCACTACAATGAGAACTGAAGGCAGTCACCACTATGTTGAGCTCATGGGAACTTTGTTGAAGCTACATTATAGGCCAAGACTGGCTGCTACTTATGCCAGGTTTGGGACCACATAATGGGAGTTACAATACAAAAAGAGTGGTTATGCTTATATTGGACTTTGGGCTACTTGGCAGGAGCTGCAATACATGCCAAGGCTTGCTGCTGCTTTGTGGGGTTAGTGAACATTTGGGAAAGTTTGTAGCACAAGCTGAGGATGGCCACCACATTTATGGGGTTTGAAGACCATTAAGAAAATATGCAGTTAATGTCTAGGACAGCCACCACTTGTTTGGGGTTTATAACCTTTTGATTGAGTCTGTAGCATGTGTCTCCACAGATCATTCCTATGAAGGAGCTACAAGAAGAGCCTCAGGCTGGATGAGCAAGGCCTCAGAGAATTATCTGGGTATGGTGAGCAATATTAGGCACGTTAATGGAAAGCACAGATTTGGTGTCTGTCTGCACCAGAGAGGCTCGGTGGAGGAGGGATCAACAAGGGAACAATGGCACCTGTCAGCACTTTCATCCCCAGAGACAATTTTCCTGACCCCTGCCCCTCTAGCATTCTACCTGAAGTTAGTCAATTTAGTTCCTACCTTTACATCCTTGGCACTTTTTGAGATGTTGCTTCTGTCCTGGATCTTAGAGTGAGTTTGTGAGTGAGGAAGTCTGTGTGCAGACCCTTCAAGAGCAACACTTTAGTGTCTAGAAGCCCTTTTTCTTCATTAGATGAAATTCTCACTGTTTTTCACAGACAGATATTATGAGGATTCCTTTTCCTGGAACTATTACCCCAGCCTGATGAATCCAATGTGGGGCTGGGCCCCTTGCTCCTCAGGGGTTATCTCTGCAGCCAAGATATTCCTCCCATTATTAATGGCCACATCAATGGTGTGGGACTGGTCTGCATCTCCACCTCTCCTACTAGTCTCAATGTGGCTTCTTATATTGCTAGTTATAGGAATTCTGTCCAGCTGGTCTTCAAGTGGATCTCATGAAGGTTGTTCTATAAATTGGTTGTAATTTTGATGTAATCATGAAAGGAGGTAATCTCAAAGTTTACCTTTTCTGCCATCTTAACCAGAAACCTGGATGCAATAGACTTAATTCACGAAACAGTGAAAGCTAATATTTCTCCTCTTCCCATAGGATATTTAGTGAGGTTTTGTGTTCCAGGTTCTGGGATCTTTTTCCTCAGCCAATGTCAGCAGTATTTGCATTTGGAAGTTCTGGGAACATAGAAACATATTCACTCAAGAAAACAATCAGCTGCTGCCAAGAGTTGGATGCCTCCTCATCAGATGCTCCATATTGCTCCAAACCAGTGATTTTCAGCTTGGTCTGTGTCAGCATTTTGCTCAGTGGTTGCTTATTCAGAAGAACATGTATGAATGTGCTCAGAGGATGAACAATGGAAGCTTTTATACTCCAAGGATAAGAGATAGGCATGGCAATCCCTGGAAGGAAGTTGGATTCCAACAATGAAAGACAAAGGAACTGTGAGTTCAAAATAGCAGGACTAGAAACTTAGAGGTCTACATGCTGAGGTCCACAGCCTTGGGAGCTGTAGTGAAGAAGGAGGTGGCTGCATTTGGCCTGACTGGTAGTCAGTGAAAAGGGACATAAGTGGGAGGCCTGGAAAATGGGCATCTTTATATCAGAGGGCATATCTGTGAATGATAGACTGGAAACTAGAGGTCCATCTTCAAATAATGCCAAGGAGGGGAGAACATTCCAATTAATCAAATGACTAAATGTCCTCCCAGATTTAATTTTACATGGAAAATTATAGGAAAATTATATTTATTGTGCTTAAGTGTCAGGGAGGAACTCTTGTGGTTTACAAGATGAAACCATAAGACCATTCACATGGTTTGACCAAGATATGTAACATGTATTGTCTAATTTGATCTCAAATGTAGTTGGCATCCTTGAAAATTTGTATCTGTCATCTTAACAGGGAAGGAATTGGATTCTGACAATGGTCACATAGTATGTAGAATTCTCATTTTTATTCTTGTTTTATAAGTGAGAATTCTGATACTCAGAAAAAATGACTTGCTTCAAATTAAACAGCTTGTAAGTGCTGAGATTTGGACCCAAATTCAAACACATTCTTAACCTCCTTAACTAATATAGAAAACAGGTAACCGTTGTAAGCCTGAGGGCTTGGAACCCAGCATGCCCTCTGATTTGCTCTGTGAGCATGAGCCTTCATAACCTTTCCTCAGTCTTCCATTAGAAATAAAAGGCAAAGTGCTCACTTGTTCACAGTATATCCCAGTAGGTAACATGGTGAGCAGAAAGACAGCAAGTTTTAGTGGGATTAAATCTTAGATCAATCACTTATTAGCTGTGAACTTTAAAGCAATTTTTTAAAGATCTCAAAGGTTTTATTTTCTCAACTTTTAAATAGATTCTAACAAGACTAATCTCACAAATCTGTTGTAAAGATTGTACACAATAATTTCATAGTGGTGGGGACACACACAGTAGACACTCACAGGGAGTAGTTGCTGTGCAACTTGAAGCCATGAGCAAGAATTGTTTTCTGATTTTATTTGTCAGATGACTGAAGAGCTCAGCCATTAAATGTAGTTAAAAAGAGAAGCCTGTGGATGTATGCAGGATCTTAGATCTCTGTCAGCCTACAAAAAGGGATTCTAAGTGAACCTGTGGGCTGTTAACATTGACACATGCTGAGGGATATTCTCCATGGTGAACAAACACATTAGAATGATGAAACCCTAAAAACTTTGTTTCACATGCAGTGGTTAATTATGAACAAAACATGATGACTTCATTTGAATGGGGGCTAATAGTGAACAGATGTGTTGGCAAAAAAAAAAAGACCACAAAATGCTGCCTCCAAAAACGTAGTTACATTCTGTGAACTCTGAAACTTGTTCTCACTTTTTAGTCCCTGTAAGTACTAGTTGATACTGAGGAAGATGGCTGACAGGAAATGGAGCATGACCAAAGAAGGGGTTTATACTCCTGTGACACTGAGATATTGCCACTAGCTGCCCCCAATAGGATGAAAATGAGATGTATGAAAAGAAAATGGGTGGAGGAGGGCAAGACTCTTGAAACTTATCTAAGAGGCATCTACATGGGGATCGGCTCTTAAAATTGATTCTCATACTGCTAAAAGAAATCAACAAGGAAAAAAGAAAGTGAACATTTACTGAGCTAGTATCTAGACATTCATTATACCAGATTTCACACGCACACATATAACATATATACACTGTTTTATAATATCAATCACTTTCTAAAGTGATTAACATTTTATTTGTTTTTTGCTTTTGCTTTTTTTGTTTTGTGTGGTTTGGTTTAGTTTGTTTAGCAAAAATGTGGTTGAGTGTTTTAGTCAATCCCAGTGGTATGGAGTTTGAAGCAGAGTTTAGAGAGTATATAATTAATAAAAATTGCAGATGACAGTGCGCTCTGAGAACATCCTTAATTTTTATAAAATTAATTATGATTCAATTGCATGGAAATTCATATATAATGAAATTTTGTGTCTAGGTCAATGTAGGGACAAAATATAGATAACATAGTAGAAATTTAACACAGGAGAAGTATACAAGTTTAAGTTTAAGGCATTAGCAGAAATTGTGGTGAGAGATACAACTTCCAAGGGCATGAAATTAGAGACAAGTAAAACCAAAAGGACATGGCTTTACTTGATTTTATTAAAACTACAAAAATACTAAGGTTACAAACTATTGGTCCCATGTTATTAGAAAATCAAAGTTCAAAAGAATAAAGGAAAAATCACTAAGTAGGAGAATGAGCATTTAAATCCGATTACTTTTTTTATTAGAGGCTATCAATTTTCTTTAATGGCAAAGGTCATAGAAATTTATGAAGATGGTTACATGAAGCAGGAAATAACATAGCATGACCTCAGATAGAGGTACAACATTGTACCTCTCATTCCTCTATGGTATGTTTTTTATTCTATTGACAAAATAGAAACTTTCAAAAGGGAATATTCATATCTTCCCACCAAAGTCTTCAATCTTCTGTATCTCTACCATTATTCTGAATCTTCCCTGTGTCACAACGAATGAACTCTTTACTTATGTAAGGCCAAACTCTTTCCTTGTGCCTGTGATCCCCTTCTTGACTTTTTACTCTAGAATATTGCTTCCTGGCTTGTTCTCCTCTTCCTCATATATAACCAATTTTCCCCTCAGCAATAGATCAATTCTCTCATCATACAAATACACAATAATGTTTCTCTCTCTTCATCACACATTTCCCTCTGACTACTGTACCATTTCTCTGTTGATATTTTAACAAAAGACCTCAGTAGCTGTTTTGTACTTATTGTCTTCACTTCTCTTATATTCTCTTGAGCCCACTCTGATCAGGCTTCCAACTCCTTCAATACACCAAAGCTTCGCTGTCAGTCACCAGTGATTTTCATGTTGCCAAATCCAATGATCATTTCTCAATTTTCACTTTATTGGATCTGTTTTCTGCATTTAACACAGTTGATTACTTTCTCCTTTTTAAAATACATTCTTCACTTTGTTTCTGGGACATCATTTTCTTGGTTATCCTCTTTTTCTGATGGTCTTAAATAAAAATAACATCTCCCACATAAATTTTATTTTTTATTTTAATTTTTCAATTAGAGTTCACATTAAATATTATTTTATATTAGTTTCAGGTGTACAGTATAGTGGTTAAACAATTATATAATTTACGAAGTGATGCCCCTTGATTAGTCTAGTACCCACCTGGTACTAAACATATAATATTATTGACTATATTCCCTATGCTGTATTTTATATCCCCATTACTATTTTGTAACTACCAACTTGTACTTCTTAATGCCTTCACTTTTTTCACCCAGCCCCCCAATCTTCCTCCCATCTGGCAATCACCAACTTGTTCTCTGTGTCTATGAGTCTGCTTCCATTTTTGTTGTTGTTATTATTAGTTTATTTTGGTATTTAGATTCCACATATAAGTGAAATATGGTACTTTTCTTTCTCTGTCTGACTTCTTTCACTTAGCATAATACCCTCTAGATCTATCCATGTTTTTATAAATGGTAAGATTTCATTTTTTAAGGTTGAGTAATATTACATTATATATATGTACCACAACTTCTTTATTCAGTCATCTGTGATAGGCACTTACGTTGCTTCCATATCTTAGCTATTGTAAATAGTGGTGCAGTGAACATAGGATTGCATATATCTTTTTGAACTACTGTTTTGTTTTTTTCTGGATAAATACCCAGAAGTACAATTGCTGTATCATAAGGTAGTTTTATTTTTAATTTTTAAAGAAAACTCCAAACTATTTTCCATAGTGGCTGCAATTTGTTATCCCACTTACAGTGCATGAGGATTCCATTCTCTCCACATCCTCACCAACGCTTGTTGTTTTTTGATTTATTGATGATAGTCATTCTGATGGGTATGAAGTGATATCTCCTTATGATTTTAATTTGCATTTGTCTGATGATTAGTGACATTGAACATTTTTTGGTCATGTGTATGTCCTCTTTGGAGAAATGCCTATTCAGATCCTTTGCCTTTTTTTTTTAAGTAGATTTTTTGGGGGGGGGGCGGATTGAGTTGTATGAGTTCTTTATAAATTTTGTATATTAACCTAAGTCTTTTTAATAAGAAAAATTCTGACTTATCAGGACTACAAAACTGACTACCCTATTGGCCTAGGAACATGACCAGATCGCACGAGACTTGACCAAGTGTGTATATTTTATTTCCATCATAAGAGTCACTGATGCATATTTAGTCTACTTCTTAAGTTGTTTTCTACTTAACATATTATAATTTACCTATTTTTAAAAGAAATTAATGCATACTAATTATAAAAATATAAAAAATCTTAAAAGTACAAAAATATGTTTTGAATAAATTTGTCAGACAAAATCCCACATAAGAACATTACTAAGAGTGGATGACCATCATTACTGACATCTTCATATACAGGCACCAACTACAGAATTCTATAACATTGATATAGAAATTTAAATCAACATATTTATTATGAAAATATAAATTTTCCCAAGATTAATCTCTATATAATATAATTACACAAGAAAGTCCAACAGGATTTATTACAGACTAGATAAACTGCTTCTAAATTTTATATGTAAGAGCATAGAGCCAAAAATAGCCAAATAGGAAAGAAGAAGGTAGAAAATGTACTCTATTACATATTAAAACTGCTAAAGATTTTAGCAAAATAGAGCCCATGCTGTTATGGTTCCGTAATATGCAAACATACAATAAATTATCCAAGGAAAAAAATAAAATTGGAATCTATACCATGTTGTGCACAATAGTCAATTCCAAGTGAACTAAAACTTAAATAAGTATAGAAAAGTAATGTAAATCTAAAAGAAATATAGGAGATTATATTTAATACCTAAAGTTGGGAGGGAAGAATTTCTTTAAAAAAAATACAAACTTTAAAGGAAAACTTAGTAAATTTACCCGTATTATAATTAAAAACAAGTGGCATTTCTGGCTATGGTAAAGAAGATTACAAAACTTCTCCCTCAAAAAACCAAGTTTAAAACTAAGCAAAATTATCAAAAACTGGTTTTTTGGGTTTCTGTAGAAGGACTAAAGGTAAACAACAAGTTAAGAGGTGTTTATTCAGTCTACGGCCATGCCACCTTGAACAAGCCCAATCCTGTCTGATCTCGGAAGCTAAGCAGGTTCGGGCCTGGTTAGTACTTGGATGGGAAACCACCTAGGAAGACCAGGTGATGTAGGTGTAAAGAATTAAAAAATAAGGGATTGTAACCTTATAAGGTCCTTGCAATCTGTGAGGTCAACCAAAGGTTGCCTCGCCTAAAAAAAATATATATATATATTTATTAATAAATAGCTGCTGAAACTTTGGGTAAAAACCATGGGAGTCTGAGGCCCCATAGCTCTGCTAGCCTAAGGTTGTTAGTCTTGGTTGTAATGAGTGGCAGACCAAGCAGAAACTTAAGGGGAATACCTTGCAAATTAGTGAGCCCTGGGAGGGTTAGATAAACTCTACACATACCCTTGGAAGACATACCCTTGGAAGACTCTGCATGCACATGGAAGACCTATGAGGGCCAAGGGAAAGTAAAAGCCAGGGTTAGACCTGAGAACTACCTGAACTTTGATTGTGCCCCCTTTCCCACACTCAGATGCATCACGTAAAGTGGAAGTCTTTCATTTTGACTTACATTTGAGTACAAACTTTCCTCCATTGTTAGCTGATCACTAAGCTATTCAGACACTGGGGCATTTCATAGGAAACCTTCAGTGGCCACACTTGACAGGGAAGAAGAGTCTACAGATAAGCCCTAGGCAAGTTAATAAACAAACAAAACTCCCTCAAGACAAAAGTTTCAGAATCCAGAATACATTATCTCATAGCTTCATTTATTTTTAATAACAGAAAATTATGACATGCAAAGAAACAGGAAAGTGGGACCCATACTCAGCAGAGGGAAAAAGCAGTCAATAGAAATTGACTCCAAGTGGTCCCAGATATTGCTTTGGGCACACAAAGACTTTCAGCTGTTGCACATTAAAAGATAAAAGGAAATGGTGTTTAAAAATTAAAAGAAAATATAATAACACTAATTCTACAAATAAGATATCTGTATAAAGAATATCAATTATAATAAAAGAAGCAAATGTAGATTTTAATAGCTGACAAAAATTATTAAATGATTTCAAAACAATATTTGAAAAGTAATAATCAGTGAATTTGATTGATTTTTAGAAATTATCTGATGTAAAAAATAAAAAGAAAAATATTGAGAAAAAATGGACAGAGACTCAGATACTTGTGGGACAACATGAAGCACTCCATCCGGACACATTTAAGACCCTTCTGAACATGCAGAAAAATGTTGCTCTCTCTTGTCCTATATTAGTGGCCACCTACCAGTCATGGCCAGTGATTTCCAGATGCCTTCTGGTGCAATGCCTTCAAATTCTCTGCTTTTGTTTTTGAAATTTAAAAAATTATTGTATTTTTTTTAATCAATGCCTTATTTATTTATTCTTCCTTTTTATTAAATCACATGATACATATTATTTGACACTGTGTGGAGAAAGAAAGATAACCACAGTCAGGCTCCCACCCGACACCCTTAGCAGCTAACTTCAGAGAGGAAGAAACTCAGCACTTCTCTCTTTATTTATGTAACTGTGTGCTGGGTGTGCATGCACGGGCTTCTAACTTGGCAGTATGCACTATTGTTTAACTGGTGTACAAAAGGCACAGCTGCTGCCATGAGAGGGGGTGCCGTCTCCTTGCTGGATAACAAATAAAGAGCTATGTTGCAGTTGCCTAAGGCTCCTACCCTAAATAAAGAGCTATGTTGCAGTTGCCTAAGCCTTCTGGCATTTTTTTCCAACTGCCTGAGTCACATACCCCCTACCTGGGACCCCTGAATCTGCAACAATACAGCCACTGACCACATTTACATTGTTTTTGCCTCATTCTGCCTTTATAGTTTTTAAATTTAATTTAATTAACTTTTAAAGCAGTTTTAGATTCACAAAAAAATGAAAGAAAAGTGCACAAATTTCCCATACACTTGCTGTTCCACATATGCATAGCCTTTCCCATAATCAACATTCCTCACTAAAATCATATATTTGTTAAAAACTGATGAACCTACGTTGACACATCATAATCACCCAAAGTTCATAGTTTATATTATGCTCCACTTTTGGTGTTGTACATTTTATGGGTTTGAACAAATGTATAATATGTATTCATAATTATGGTATAATAAAGAATTTCACAGTCTTAAAAATTTGCTGTGTTCCATCTTTTCTTTCCTTCTCCCTCCCCAAGCCTGGAAACCACTAATCTTTTTACTATCTCCATGATTTTGCCTTTCCCAGAAAGTCATATAGTTGGGATCATACAGTATATAGCCTTTTCAGATTGCTTTCTTTTACTTAGTAATATTTAAATTTCCTCATGTCTTTTTATGACTCAATAGCTCATTTATTTTTGGTGCTAAATAATATTCCATTGTCTGGATACAACATAGTTTATTTATCCATTCACCTACTGGAAGGACATATTGGTTGCTTCCAAGTTTTGTCAATTGTGAACAAAGTCGCTATACATACGTGCAGTTTTTTGTGTGAACATACATTTTCAACTCTCTTGGGCAAATAGTGAGGAGTGCAATTACTGGATCATATGATAAGAATCTGTTAAGTTTTATAAGATACTACCAAACTGTCTTCCAAAGTTGCTGTAAGACTGCATTTCTACCAGCGATGAATACAAATTCCTGTTGCTCCACATTCTCACCAGCATTTGACGATGTCAGCGCTTCAAATTTTGGCTATTCTAATATATGTGTAATGGTATCATATTGTTGTTTTAATTTGCAATTCTCTGGTGTCACGTGATGAAAAACATCTTTCATATACAGAATATCTTCTTTGGTGAAGTGTTTTTTTAAGATCCTTAGCCCATTTTAAAAATCAGGTTGTTTTCTTATTGCTGAGTTTTAAGAGTTCTGGATATGTTTTGGATAATGATTCTTTATCAGATGTGGGTTTTCAAATATTTTCTTTCAGTCTGTGACTTGTCTTCCCATTCTTTTGGCATTGTCTTTCACAAAGCAGAGTTTTTAATATTAATAAGGTACTGTTTATCAATTTTTTTAAATATCATCTTTGCTATTTTAGCTAAAAAGTCATTGCCATACCTAAGGTCATTTAAGTTTTCTCCTAAATTATCTTTTAGGAGTTTTATAGTTTCTATTTTACATTAGGTTTGTGATCCATTGTGAGTTAATTTTTGTGAAGAGTGCAAGATTTGGGTCTAGATTATTATTTTTTTCATGTGGATGTCTAATTGTTCCAGAACCATTTGTTGAAAAGACTAAATTTGTTCCATTTTATTGCATTTGCTCCTTTGTCAAAGATCAATCGGCATATTTATGAGTCTATTTCTGTGTTTTCTATTCAGTTCCATAGATATGTTTGTCTATTCTTTTGCCAGTACCATACTGTCTTGGTTACTGTAGTTTCATAGTAAGTAAATCTTGAAGTCAGGTAGTGTCAGTATTCCAATTTTATTCTTCTTCTTCAGTATTGTGTTGGCTATTCTGGGTATTTTGCCTCTTTATATAAACTTAAGAATTATTGTGTTGATATCCATAAAATAACTTGCTGGGATTTTGATTTATAGTTTTTTTTCTTATATTGATATTGTACATTGTTCGTTAGAGTTATACCTAAATATTTCATTTTCAGGGTTGCTTATATAAATGTCATTGTGTTTTTAATTTCAAATTCTATTTGTTCATTGTTTGTATACAGGAAAGCAACTGACTTTGGTATACTAACCTTGTAGCCTACAACCTTGCTATAATCTCTTAATAGTTCTACAAGTTTGTTGTTGATTCTTTTGAAGTTTGCACATAGAAAATCATGGTATCTCTGAAAAAAGATGATTTTGCTTCTTCCTTCCCAGTCTGTATGTCTTTTATTTCCTTTTCATGTATTATTGCATTACTAGTACTTCATCATGGTGTTAAAAAGAATTGGTGAGAGGAAATATCCTTGCCCTGTTCTTCATCTTAGTGTCAAAGCATCTACTTTTTCACCATTAAGTATGATATTAGCTATAGTTTGTTTTGTAGATATTCTTTCAGAAATTGAGAGTGTTCCACTCTATTTTGAGTTTACTGAGAGATTTCATCATAAACGAGTATTGGATTTTGTCAAATGCTTTTTCTACATCTATCTATATGAATAAGTGATTTGTTTTAGCTTGTTGATATGGTAGATTACATAAATTGATTTTTCAATGTCAAATCAGCCTTGCATGTCTGGGATAAACTCCATTTGGTCATTATGTTTATATTTTATATATTGCTGGATTTGATTTACTAATACTTTGTTAAGGATTTTTAAATCTATGTTCATGAGTGATATAGGTCTGAAGTTTTCTTGTAAAGTCTGCCTGATTTTAGTACTAGGGCAATGTGATCTCACAAAATGAGTTAGGAAGTATTCCCTCTGCTTCCATCCTCTGAAAGAGACTATAAAAATTGGCATAATTTCTTCCTTGAATATTTTCTAGAATTCACTAGTAAAATTATGTGAGATTTTTGAGTGCTTTCTCATGAAACACAATCTGGAATGTATCTTTATACTAAAGATACGTTCTGTGGAATCTTTTAAAAATGATTATCTGGACACTTCTATTCCCTTTCCTTTGCTTGGTGTGGATTTTTTGGGGTGTTTTCCATTGTCTTTCCTTTCCTGGTGCTGTAAGAAAAGGAAATGAACAGAAGAAGCTATCATTCTAAAAGGCAAGGGCTGTGTAAAGAGAGAGGAAACTGTTCTTTTCTAATATGAGTGTAGCTTTGCTGTTTTACTATAATATTTGCCTTTCTAAGCTCTTAAATCACCCAGAGAGAAGAAAATATTCAGAGAAAAAATTAAAATATATATACATAAGTTCTGTTACTCCATATAAAATAGATAACATTTATTTTTTGTGTAGAAGTTTTTGAGTTAGTGTGCAAATAATTGTTCTAACTAGAAACTTCACGTTTTTAAAGATAAAGATTTTTCTCCATCATGTTGTGTAGAAAGGGAGTGAACTAGCTTTATTACAAAGTATGTTATAATTGAATTTGTGTTTAGTGTCTGGAAGTTTCACTTGAATATAAATAATAAAGATTAAATTTATTCTTTTAAAAAAACATCATTTTAAACCTACAAGATTGACAAAAATATTTTAAAGACTAACACTGCCAAGTAATGGCAAGTAAATATTAAAATGGGAGTACTCACACCCTACTGTAGGAAGGTAAATCGTTATAACCACTTGAAAAATAACATGGCAACATTAAACTAATGAGAAGACCCACTAACAGCTCTTATGATCCAACAATTCCTCTCCTAGAAAAGCACCTGTACACATACTCAATAGAAACATCAGCACTTCTGAGAGTACAAAATTGAAGACAGCTTGAAGGCCCATCAGAGAAGGACATTATAACTGAATTTTGATGGACTATTTTTAATGTAACATTTCTAGCAATGAAAACAAATGAATTAGATCTGTAATTTTTAACAAACATAGATCTCATTAACATAATGTGAGTAAAAAAGCCGGAAATGTATGCACAAGATGATTCCACTTATAAAAATATGCATAACAACATATCTTATCTTGGAGATAGACACACATGCGTAGTATAACTTAAAATAATAAAATGACAAATAACATATTCAGAAAAGTAGTTATCTCTGGGAGAAGGGAAGGAATGAGAATGAAGATGGGTATACCAAAGACTTCAACAATATTTGCAAAGTTTTATTTATTAATTGGAATAGTTAATGCATAAACAATTATTACATTATTTTTATACTTTTTGTAGACCTGAAACACTTTATAAAATTTTTATAAAAGATAAACTCTTTCATGGAGTCCAATAAAATTAGGTCAATTTGAAACAGAGATTTAAAAAGAAATTTAATAAAATTTCAGTTTATGGAAAAAATTGAAAATATTGAGAATTTAAAAGTTTTAAAAAAATTCAAAATTAAATAATTTCTAACCTAGCAGTTGCCAAACACATGGCGAACTATATTTATTTTATTGTTTCATAAAAGCACTACTTTAACTGATAAACAGAAATTCCCAACATCCTCTTTCAGGACATCACCTCCCAGAACTTCGGTGATAAATTTTAGTGATATTGGTGTTTTCTATTAAATATTCAGTGTTGTTAGAATATAACTTATTTTTATATCTCCTAACAATATTATTTATAACTTCATTAACTATTGGAGTCCTAAAACAATGTGCTAAAAATAAGTAACTTACAAACAGTATCTATGTGTAATAAAATATTTTAAAGGAGACAAAATATTGCTGTAATACTATTGAGACAGTATGTTTCAAAATATTAGAGATAATGAGATAATAAGTAGCATTTAATCTGCATACTATTTAGTTTACTAAATATATTGTATAGAAATAGAATAGTACATTATCATTCACCTCTTGGTTATAATATGCATCTTAATTCATATAGCCATGTCCTGTTCTGCCCTATTAATGATATTTTAGTCACAGGAAGATCTGGCTACACTAGCTCTTCATTCCAATATGACAATAAGTTGTTGGAATTGGGTAGAGGCTGCACCTTCAGATGGGGTGTGCATTCTCCATTCATCACACTCTTTAACACTCCCACTGCTTAAATTAGGCATGCTCAAACTTTGGCTTGAATCAGAAATATCTGTAGGTCTTGTTAAAACATAAATTGCAGGATCTTGCCCCAGAGTTTTGATTCATTAAATCAAAGAATAAAGAATTTGCATTTCTAACATGGTTCAGTGATGCAGATGCTGCTGAGAATTTGCATTTCTAACAGGATCCCAGGGAATGAAGATGCTGCTGATCCTTATAATTGATGGTTTACAGCCTTCAATTTCATTCATTTACCTTTTCTACACAATCCCTCTTGGTATTTAAGTTTTTGTCTCCTAGTCTATACCATATAGAAAATATAACAGAATTTAAAAATAATTTACCTTTTTAATATATTAGAATAGCTGGCCTGATGGTAATACTATTTGCTACATAGGTGTTTCAATATATTTTTTGAATGGTAAACAAAGCATGAAGTTATTCTCCATAGTTCTGAGTAACAACTTTGAGCATACTCCTGGGAGGTCTAGTATATTGTACTTGTGCGCTCTTGACTTTTCAATGCTAATGTTTTATATTTTCTAAGCATTGGGCTATATTTGGAGATTTGTATAAGTAATTTGCATTATTTTCCTCATGGGAAACTGGGCATAATAATATACTCTCATATTTACCATTGAAGAGATTAAAGGAGATTATGTGTGCCCATATTGGAACTCAATACACATTAGTTACCATTTCCCATCTCTCCTCTCCTCTCCTCTGGTTGAAGTGGAGAGAATTTAGAAAACTATCATAGAAGATACAACAGTTGTGTGGTATTTTTCTTTAGAGGACAGGGATGATTGAAATTTGCCAATGTATTTATTCCCAGAGTTTACATTGTATGGCCTCCTCTTCATCCCCTCCTTGCCACATAAGTGAGGAAGTTTGGAGACAGTTGGTGACTCTCTTTAACTTGTGGTAGATAGCCTATAGAAAAGGGAGTATACAGTACTCTAGTTCAGGGCTCTCTGAAAGAACTGCCTGTGAGAGTCGAGAGGTTTATACCTGTGCTGTAAAAACAGTTGTCATTAGTTATGTGTGGCTTTTGAACACTTGAAGTGTGGCTTTTGAGCACTTTAAATGTGGCTAGTATGACTGAGGAATGGAATTTCTTAGTTATATTTAAATGTAAATAGCTACATGGGGCTAGTAGCTATTGTATCAGGGAGTACAGGTCTAAAGTTTAAGGTAAATTAGATTTAGATTCAAATCCTAACTCTTCTACCTCAAATATTTCATGTAAATTACCTCCTGAGTACAACATTACTCTCCCCCAAACCTCTTATAGTTGTTAAGAGAAAAAATGCAGTTATTTATATAGAGTGTTGAGCACAGTGTTCAGCCCACAGGGAATGCTCAATAAATATCAACTGCCATCCTAATATTAATTACTAGTTTGACTATTTACAAAGTTTCTTTTTTTTGAGTTGCCTATGAGAGAAAAGTAAAAGAATTCTGTGGAAATGTTACCCAATATGTTCTGTAGATTATAGGCAGTTGATTGTGAAAATTTGAAGGATCTATTTCAGAACTATGTTATCCTGGCATTATAATAGAACTGGGATGTCTTCAAGCAATTGAATCCTGTACTTTGTGATTGTTCTGAAGAAAATACTTGTTTTGTGTAGACTTACAGCAAGGGTTGATACATACAATAAAACTAATTTTGCATGAACTAATTTGAGGACATGTTCATAGCTGCCTACCAGTGCCCTGCTAGAAAACTTGGACATTTATTAAATAGTATGAATTCATGTTCTCTACCTTTTGATTCCATGCAATGCAATTGTGTTTGACATTGAAGAGGATGTAGCAACTGTCCTGAGAGTAGGAGAAACTGTAGACTTTACCTCAGATCACTTGAATTGTATTGACAGAGGTAATGTTAGTCTGCATGTCTTGGTTTCCTTATCTATCTAATGGAGAGACTAAATACAACATAGTGCTGTCTGCTTTTGAGAAATACAGAGGTCATTAATAAATCATGAGAATGAGGTATATGGAGCTCTAATGAAAATAAAGTGTGTAATAGGAAAAGAGGTACACTATATTTTACCATGTGGCCATGTGGATGGATTCTTCCCAAGAGAGAGAATAATAATAGAACATTTTTTTAGTTGCAGATGTGAAATAAATGTAATTCTAGCTGAATATTTTCCCTGGCTTTAGCCATATGAGGCACAGATGTTTTGCAAATCATCTTTATACTAAAGTTTAGATAATCCAACTAGGTTTCAAAATGATCACATTTTTCCAGTTATGCTGTTTCCCAATGTACTTTGGAAGAGAACTGGCTTCAAAAGATGATTCCATAATCCCCAGGGCCCCCAATCCAGTAACCTCTGGGAACCCAAGTGCAGCCTGTCCATCTTCTAATATAGAATAATTAGTTACAGGTCTCACTCTTTGTGCAGAAATCTCCTGAAGGGTGGCGTTTCCTTTCATATGGGGAAAATGAGGAGATTTGGCCATGGACAGTTCAAAGAAAGGCATGCTAAAATAAAATCCTTTGAGTAAGTTCTCACTGTTGCTCTAATGATTCAAAAATCAGCCAAAGGCTGGGTCATCCAGGGCCAACAAATAAGAGCCTGCTACTACTCGGGTTTATTTGTTTCATATGGACATACAAAAGTTAGGAGGAAACAAGTTGTTTATTGGTTTACCTGGCAGTATGTTTATCTGTTAATATAATCCTCTGAAGTTGATATAAGGCATAGCCATATATCAACATCTGGCAGATTGCCTTTGTACCAGATGGCTTTTGTAGTGCTCCTGCCCTTTCTCAAGCACCTTCCTCCTGTGCCCTCAGTATCACAGTCTAAAGTGTCTTCCAGCAAGTAAGTGACTCTCTTGCCCTTAACAGAGGAGCACACATTGGCTACAGTGACTGGTACTGGGAATATCTGTGCTTTGGAAGAGAAACTTTCGTCTTTGATGGCAGGAATGTACTCTTGTACTCATTTTACTAAGAACATATACAATAATCTAAAACCAGTGTATTTGAAACTACTCAGTTTTAAATACCTTTGCCTGGAGACTGATATCAATCCAGTCTAAAGTGTAGAAAAGCAAGCTGGTGCAATTGTTTGCAGTCTGACTTTTAGGTAGAACAAACACAGTTGCCTAGGCCTGCACATTTATGGTGCAATACATTTTCCCAGGTTTTCTCTTTTACATGAACATAAACATGTAATCACTCAAACACACACACAGACACACAGTTGCCTCCTCTCAAAAAGATAAGCAATAATCTGGAATGATAGAGATCCACAGGGGGAAAAAAAAAAGGTGTTTATTTATTTATTTATTTACTTATTTCCCTTAAGTGAAAGTTCTTTGGAAATGCAGCATTTGGTGTACTCTGCCTGAACAGGAACCCGTTTCAACATCCGCACTCAGGTGAATAATGAGTCTATGTTTACCCCAAACCAAGGACTTCCCCAAACAAAAAAAACCAACTCCCACATGGGCATTTTGGAAGCAGTAAATATCTCAGCTTCTTTAAAGCACTTCCAGTCTCTACTCATTAAACTTTCAAAAGATCTTATAGTCATTTTCTCACCTCACATACCCTTGTGTACATGGTTGAACTGATGCATAAAATAGGCCCAAATGTTTGCTCTAGATCATCTAGCCATGACCAGAAATATGTCATGCTGACTCCACATCTAGTTAGATCTTCCCACACTGTGTAACATGTCTATAAACTATTATGATTTCCTCATCAGTAGTGATTCATGATCTTGTAATATCAAAACTGGAAGGCCCCACAGCATCTCCCACTTGCCTCTCATTTCATAGAAGATACCAGAGTCCCAAGACATCCTGAGGTTTGGGCAAGTTCACAGAGAAAATGAGCAATAGGAAAATGACCAGAACATAGGCCCAGGAATTCAGAGGCTAGATCTGTGACTTGATTTAGGTGTCACCACTCATATTCATCTTAATTTTTATTTTGTGGAAAAATATAATGAAGTCAAAGCTGCCAAAAGTCTATTCCTTCAGGAGAACTTTTGTTCCTCCAAAATGATAAGCATATCAATTTGCAACAGGCATTTGATATTCAGAGGCCTGAAGGATCCAGTGAGATTATTAAAGAGAATACTAAATGTTGTTTCTTTTTAATAAACATTTTTATCTTACTACCAGGAAATTAAATTTTTCTGACCAGTTCAGGGTTCCAAACCAGAGAGACTCTGTTAATAAGAGGAATGTGAATGAACAATGGCTCCAATGGTAAAGCATGGGATCTTCCTGGATTACAAGATATAATAGGTAATGTTTGAAATATATGCTAAAATCATACTGCTTTCTTTCTTTCATCTGTCTAATTGGTACATTCTTTCTCTCCCTTTTTTGTACAAAGTTAGAAACTCACTCTGGCTTAGGTGAGAAAAACAGCACTGGAACTCAGGAGTAAACTCTCCAAGGTTCAGCTGGACTTGTCTATGATGATTCTGTGCTTTAGAAGTCTCTGTCAAGCTATAAAAATTACCCATTCTGAGGCACTACTCTGTAGATGAGGCCCAGTGAAGTTCATACGCAACCAGTGTGGACAATCGCCAGGCCGGAGACACACATTTGTTTTTTGACTTCTCACACTTGCTGTAGATCTTCTTATGGGCTGGAACCTGTGGTACATGCTGAGAACAGAGATGTGAACTCCACGAATTCTTACAGGTCACTGTGATTGAACAAATGGTGAAGTTCATGGGACAGAAAGAGTTGGCTGTGGCAACCTTTCAAATCCACTCTTCCAAATCTGGAGACTATTGAGTCAACTGTATATTATATTCAGTTCCTTCTAGAAATTATATTCAGTACCACCAGAAGGTGCTTAGCATCAACTGGACCTATGTCCAACAGCTGACTGTGTTGCTTTAGTTTCTTCAACTATAAATTATGGCATCACTAGTATCTATCTGCCTTCAGGCTTCTCTTGAAGATTAAGTGCCTAGCCCCATGATGGCAAATGGAAAAGCAGTCAATAAACGTCAGCTGATTTTAATCAAGTGGCCTTTTGCGTTAAAATGGTTTTGTTCTGCTTACTGCTCAGAAGAATCCAGAATGTACTGACTGATCTTCCCTTTCTATAATTTGACTTTCTCTTCTTTAAGGTGTATAGGATCCACCAGGGGTCTCTTTTCAACTGTGCCATCCTTTTGGATGAGGATATCACCAGGTCTCAGCAAGCCCCGTGGGTCTGGAGGTTCTTACAGTTTGGAGTCCAGAGGCTTAAACCTCTGAATGGTGGGTTTACAGTAGATTGTATTTTCCTCTATTTAACCACAGGTTTCATGGTCTGGAAAGAGCCATAGTCCCAATTACACAGGATTCCCTCTGACAAATGATTGAACAGCCTCCCCCTGAAAATGTAAATTGTTAGAAAACTCTTTACTTCACAAACTAAACTCATTTCATTGTTGGACAATTTTAATTCATCTCTTTTTACAAAGAGTTTCTTTGTATTGAGCAATATCTGTCTCCAACAGAATCTTTCCTTTGACCCTAGCTCTTCCCTGCTTTTCTCAAAGATCATCTGAGTTGGAATGGCAGATAAGCTGCATCTCTGTTTCTATTGATTTGGCAGTGGCTACCTAGAATGTGGTGATGAAGGTGAAGAGGCTATTTTGTGGCTCCTTGACAAATAGAAATGGGATCCCTTAGCCACCATTTGGCAATAGGGCTAGGGGAGGGCAGCAAACAAACCAATGGCTGATCACAATCTCTCCCTATTCTCATGTTTTCTGAGTTATTTTTAAAATTAAACATCATGATTTGTTCATGACCCCTTTGTGCATTTTGCAGTTTATTTTGTTGGTGTTTTTATCAACATCATTCTCAGTCTAGGTATGACAAGTGCAGGTAAAAAGTAGTTGTTTTATCTTCCTGTTTCTCAGAATAGTCCACATCCATAACACTTAAGACCCATCTCTAATTTAGGTAGTCCCTCTACCTTGGAAAATTTCATCATCTTACATTCAGTTTCTCTATTTGGGCCTCAAACATCATTTTGCAGCCTATTCTGTTGTCCACTGCATTCTCTTCCTCTCTCTACTTTATAACATGCCTGAAAATGTGATCACCTTGGTGTCAACGTTCTCTTCAAAGACACAAAGAAGTTGCTGGGTTTATCTTCTGCGATTTCCATCAGCACTCTTTCTCCACACCATACATTTTATACCATGCTTATGCTCTTAACTAGCTCTAAGGTAAGATTCCAGCCAAAGTCTTTATAAATTATAACATTTCCTGTGGTGTTTGCATTTTAATAAAGGGCTCTGGAGGCCCTAATGTTATTTCAGGCAGCAGTACAAGAATTGCAAAGCACTGAGACTAACAAGAATATTGAGTTAGGTGTATTGCCCAAGAGGTTAGGAGCAGAGCCAAGAGGACTTATGCAAAGTTCCAAGTCCCAACAAGGTACCGAAATGTGTCTGTGAGCAGAGGGCGAACATTTCAAGCTCAGGAGATGAGTCATGATGGCCTAAATGGTCCTAACTGCCCTTCTAATTCTGCTCAGCTGAGTGATCCTTGCTTCGTGATCCTCCCAAGTCTTTACTAATAGCTCTCGATTCCTATGTAGGGTTAGCAGGCGCTCCTTAGAGCACCTCTCAACTCCAGCATCCAGAGACTTGCCCTGATTGGGCTTCTGACATTTAGCATGATGATGTTGTTGTCATGGGCCCACCCACTCTTTATATGATTGCAGGGTAACTGAGCATGACTCCATACCCAGCTACCAACCCTGGAGCTGGGAATACAGGTATTGCACTTTTCCCTAAAGCTTCTTTGCTAAGAATTATCAGTCTTCCTCTTTGTAAATTCAAGGCAACCTGACCTAATTATTTGTAATATACCTCAATTCTAATTTCAGATGCCAAAGGAAAGAAAATCCAGAATTAACAATCAGGGAAGATTTTTAAAAAATTATTTCTAAGTTATAAAGCACCAGTCTTTGGATAGCCTCATTCCAGAGGTTCAAGTCTATAACTAGTTTTTTTGAAGATAAGAGTGTGGGGTGAGCAGATAACAATGCTCTAAGAATTAGGAGGCCTAGGGTCTAATCTCAGCACAAAAATTTAGCAGTAATCTGCAGCCCAGGCCTCAGGAGAGAAGGGGTCCAAGCCATGCTGAATGGTTGGCTTATAGAGATTAGAGACTAAAGCAAACACCATACTAAGAGAGAGAAGGGGAACTAAGACCAGAGATACAAGACACCAGTAACATGCCAGGGAAATCACATGATTCTGGAAAGGTCATCTCCATGGGAAAGCGAGAGCAAAAGGGCAAGAGCTACATTTAAACCAAGCAAAGATATGCAAGCTGCTTCAGGGCTGGGTCTATGGTAACCTCATTACTAGGAACTGTGATGTTTCTGTTGTCCATGATTTACAAAGCCCTCACCTCACAAATGGAACATACCCTTGATGTCATAGAGGTGGGTTTTTCACTCATTATGTGACCCTACGAAAGTCACTTAACCTCTTCAAGCCACTATCAACTCATTTGGATAATGAGGATTGGTCAAAAATTATATTCCCTGTCCATCCCTAAAATGAATCTTTAATTTTATTAAAAGAACTGTTTAAGTATATTAGCATGCCAAAAACATATATTCAAGTAAATTTAATTAAAATATGATACTAAGTCATCATAGAGTTTATTCTGAATAAACAATCCAGTTGCTTTTTGGTCACCAAGTCTCAGCAGAGCATTAAAGTAATCCAGGCAATTCACATGGTGAAATGTAGCTGAGAATCTATACGCTGAAGCCATTTCTTTCAACTCACAATAGAATAATTGCTTATTTTGAGATGCTTCTGAGGCCAGGATGAAGACAACACATACTGATGTTGATGGCAAGGTAGGTGTGTTTAGATGTCATGGAGGATTTTTTCCAGAAATCAGAACAATCCATCTTGATACTCTCCACTGAAAGATATTTAGAGAGTTAGGAGTAAAAGCCTATTTTGTCCACCAAATAATGAACTGTTCTGAAATCTGGGGAGGAGCAGAGACTTCCAGTTCCATGGTTTTTCCTTTATTCACCTCTTTTTACTTCTCTATTCCTAGTGAAATGCAAATACTTTCTTGGAATGGCAGACAGTGTGTGGCCTGATGCAGTAATATTGGGTATGACAGGCTCATGCACATAAAATTAAAAACATATCAGAATTCAAAGAGCTCTTAGAGGACAGAACAGTGAACCCCCTTTGACCAGAAAAAGGTAATTAAAACAAAAAAAACCAGAAAGGCTTCACAGCAATAGCAGAGTCAAAAGGCCAGAGACATGAAGGGAACTGCTCTCACCCCTGGGAGATGTTTCTGAGGATGTTGGAGCACTGTTGTTTAAACAGACGGAGTAAAATGAGAACAGTAGACTTAAGTAGGTCAGATCAGAAATAGTATTTCCCCCAAAGCTTTTATATTTACTTAGAATTAGTTATCCTGCTAAACTCTTCTTTATTATTTAATATACTTTTCTTGATAAAAAATATATCTTCATTAAAGAAAAAAATGAAAAAATATAAAAGCATTAAAAGAATCAGCTATAATTCAAATATTCAAAGAAAAATTGCAGAATACAATATAATATATATTCTTTGAGGAGATTTGAAAACTATATACTATTGCATTTTCTTAAGTAGAATTTAGTATGTCATGTTTCGCAATATATTCTGTTTTTATTCTGCATCACTCAGTGTTTTAAAATTTTCTAATATTGATCCTGTATTTGTCTCTGTATTCAGCCCAATCCCTTCTCTCTTCTTCTTCATTCTTTTCCTTTTCTATTTTAAGGTGAAATTTCATTATAGAATTTTTATCATTTATCATTTATGATGTAAAGAAAATTCAGGAATTTTGTATATTTGTTTTGTATCTAGCTACAAAGCTGAATTTTATAGTAACTCAAATATATCAGTTAATTATTATAGGTTTTCAGCACATGTGAATGATGTATTTGTCTTCTTCTTTTTACTAATCACAACTTTAAGCTTCTCATCGTATGTAATGGGTAAAGATTTTAAAGTCATTATTTTTGTCTTTAATTGAAATGTCTCTAAAAGCATACTATTTTGTTGTACGATTGCTTCAAATATTACTTTCAAATTAGTATTTGCTACCACTTTAAAGGATCATTCATAGTTTCTCTAAATTTTTAAAAATGGTTTTAAATCAATAATAGATGTTGTTGGTCAAGAAAATATGTTAAATTTTATCAAATGCTCTCTTCACATCTACCAAAAAAATTATATGGTCTTCTCTTCCTCTTGTATTTCCTTTTGTGATGTATTGCAAAAATTTTCCCCCTATATTGTCTTTCTTAAAATGGAATAAATGTTTTTTATTAGTCAGGACCCCAGCGTTTTTTTTCTGGCCAGTAGGTAGAGAAGAAAGAGAACATGGAGGACAAGACACCAGTAGCCAGTGACACTTCTTACTATACTCCCATTCCATTGGTGAGAACTAGTCATATGATACCATCTAAGATACAAGAGAGGCTGGGAAAAGAAGAATAGCTGTGTGCACAGGTGGAAAGATAATGGGGTTTGGTAAACATACAACATGGTCTCTTGTACAACTTTCGTCGTATGTTGTATTCTTTGAATTATCTGCTAGATTCTATTTCTACTATTCCAATTAGAACATTCATTAAACAGTGATTCGAAAAAATAGTTGGCTAGTCATTTTTTCTCTGTAATACCTTTATAAGATTTTGTTATTAGTCATGATTTACCATGACTTCCCCATGCCCCCGTTTATGGTTCTATGCTCTGAAACATTGTATGAAAGATCTATGTTACTTGTTTCAGAACTCTTCTTCTTTTCAATATTTTCTATGTTGGAATGTAATATTCAAATCGCGATTATTATTTAAGTGTTATTATTTTACATAATGATTATTTAATAAACTTTCCAGAGATAGTTATTTACACTGAGCTCTAGTTAAATAAGTTTTAATCTTTTCCACCAATGTTTATTGTGAAGTTCCTTTGAAAACTTCTGTACATGGATTCATCTTAGCTGCTATATCCTGCTTTATTTTCATGATTTTTGGGGGGGTTTCATAAATGAAAATGTAAGTTTCTTGCATAAGTAAACAATTTATCTAGGCATAGATTCTTCTAATTCTTTTAACATGATTTTTTTTCCCTTTAAAACTAGCCTCTTTTCAAATATCTTTTGTTAGAATTGCAAGAAGTTTGAAGTCAGATTAACTTTTTGTTCCATTAGAATTTTATTTTTTTTTCCTTCTCCCTTTCTTTCCTCCTTCTTTTCCCCGTCCTTTTTCCATTTCCCTTCTCTCCCCTTTTCCTTCTCCTTCTGCCTTTTTTTTTCTTTCTTAGATGCTTCTGGGATTCTTTATTCTTGAAATTAAAAAAATTCTAAGTAAATGCTCAGGCACAGAATTATTTTAATTAATTTTGCTACTACTTAGTGAACTTTTTTCTGACTAAAGTTTTTTTAATTCAAATAAGTTGTCTTTGTTTCTTAAATTACCACATTACCTGCATGTATTCTATGATCTCTTCATGAGTTTCCTGTTAAATATATATTCAATGTTCTTAATTTTTCTTCTATCTCTGTATTAGTTGAATGTAACAGAAGGTCTGACTTAAAGTAGTTTAAATAGTAAATGAAATATATTGGTTATGTTTCTGAAAATATAAAGGGAGCTCATAATTTTGTCAAGGAATGAAAAGAGTCACTGACAGTGTTTCTGTTAATTCCTTTGGCTGTAGAGCCCTCCTTGTGTTGTCTTCATCTCCAGGTGAACTTCTTGCATGGTATCAAGATGACTTCCAGGACCATTCAGGGTTATAGTCTCCTCATTCACATCCAAGTGAACCTCTTCCAACAATCACTGAACAGAAATCCTAATCTCTCTAGTCAGGTCACCTTGAATCACACAATCACCCCAGAAATAATAACTGGAAAGAAAGGTATGGTTCATGATGGATCCATACCATCCATAGCAGTGGGCTGCCTCACAAGAGACAACTGTGTCATTTCTCTCAAAACTCTGACTTCTCGTCAGATCTTGGTGAGAATATGACTCAGAATTTTATTTCTTTTCTCCTAATTGGAGAGGCAGTTTTTTCTTCAGGAGAGGTGCATATTTTGATCTCAGGCATCTTTCATAGTCTCAGTGATTTTTCTCTTAAAATTTACCCAAATTAATTTACACACAGTTTCTTTTCAAATAAACTTTATATTATTTTAAATAACTGATCTAATCTAATATTTCTCATAACTCCCTACCTTGGTAAGTATTAAGGACATTGGAGAAGTTTGATTATGCCTGCCACTTAGCATCATCTCAATCTCTTCTTTTTCAAGATAGTGTATTTAGGACAAGTTTTGGATTTTTCTTATTTCCTCCCATCCCCACTACTCTCCACAATGTGGTGTTTAGGTCTTTATGAGCATGTAGCAATGTGTCCATGTGGCCCTGGGGAGGAGTAGGGTCTCATGTCTGCACATAGAGTCTGAATGATGTCTCTACATTAGTCTCTATTTTGCCAAATCCCTGGTTTTGCAACCAGTGCCACCTGGCCTTCATACTTGTAATGACTCCCAATGTTACTGATCACAAATCATGTTGCTACCTCTTTTTAATGATATTCCAACCTTTGGAATCCCTCTCTTTTTAATCCCAGGACTCTGTCAGTCCTCAAGTTCTATTCATTCAAAACAGCCCTCCCCACTAATTATAAATGTTTCTGGACCCATCTTGCTTCAAGACAGTTATGGGAAGCCAGCAACATCACCACTGGCTACTTACCCAGGCATCTTCCTCTGCTGGTGTTGCACCATCTCTTTGACACCATATTGGCCATGTGTCCAGCCAAATAAAGTTTTTAATTATGTTATACCCAGGGAGGTGGCTCAATATTCTATTATCCTAGGGCTTTCTCAAACTTATCTAAATTTGTATAGCTCCCTTCCACTGATTTTGGTAATTCTACACCTGATGCATCCCTGAAACTCATCTGCCTCCCATAGTCTTCAGGGAAAGATGTGAGATATCCACGTCTCTTTACTCTCCAGCACCATGCATCATATATTGAGATCTCTTCTCTTTGTGCTTATGATATAATTTCTGGCTATTCTACTAAGTCTAAGTCTTGATAAAGAGTTACAAGTAACCATGAAGTATATATTGAGGTCGTATCTTCCAAACCTGTTGTTGGAAAGAAGGTGGCTTTGCTTTCTGGATTTCTATTTAGATGTGCCATTTGTTCTGGAAGGAATCTTCACAGAATAGAATTTTTGTCTCTCTTCATTCAAGCCAACCCTTGCTCCTCTGAGATAAATGTATTACGAGTTCTTCCTAATGTCTTCTTTTAGAGGAGGGAAATTGGAGTCGGTCCATTGTCTTTCTCAAGCCAGACACATCTGCTATATTTCTAGCAGAAATTTCTCTGCATAGTTGGTACTCTATTCCATTGTCTGTTTTTTATATTCTGCTAATCCTTTCTATGAAAATCTGGAAATGGTGGATTTTAATATCAGGGTTCACATAACCATATTACCTACAAATCTGAATGTGTTTAATAAACTGTAAAGCCATAAAAATGTAATAAATTACTGTTTTATCTTTCAAATGATTTAAGTCTTTGTTTACAGAAATGACATTCTCCCATACTGTCAGAAAGATTGTTTTTCCAGCAGTGTGGTTGATGAGTACTTTCTTGTCTGGTTTCTTTTATGACCAACAGTATCATATATTTAGCTAGTGGCAGATAGTATGGGCAAGGATTATAAGGAAGAATGTGATGTTTTCGTGCCTGATGCTTAAAATTCACACCTTTGCAGTACTGGACCCCTCAGGCTGTGTCTGAGACCATCACATCTGGAAGGATAATAGGCAGGAATGTAACATTTACAGTAAATAGCTTTGATCCAAACATTAGCCCCAATTCTTGCTAGCTGTCTGACTCTTGCTAAGGTGTTTAAGTTTTCTAAATTTCAATTTCCCTATCTCTGAACCACAGATGATAAGGATATCTTTCTCTTTCTAGTGGTAAAACACATAGGACCTAACACACAGTATGCACTCCAATAATGGTAATTTTTGTTATTATTTTAGGTATTGTAGTAGTAATAGCACTAATACTAGTAGTGAAACTCCATGGAAACACCTCTTGTCTTGCCAAAATCAAATTTACTGCCACATAAGCTGAACATAATTGCATTTCACAGTAAACTTTTCAGAGGTAAGCAATGACTTCCTGAACAATAGTCTTCTTGAGAATTAGAAAGATGGAGCATCCTAAAGAATTCTCTCCTCACCACCTGTTTGAAAGGAAGCCATTAGCTAAGGATTGGAGTGGTTCTTAGGGGGACAGTTGACCCTCACAATGCACTGGAATAACAGGGCACTTTTATAGCTGACAATTAGTTCTTGTCCAAGTGTCTCATGAAGTGTATGGGCTAGGCATTTGTTTTACAGCTCTTTTAAAAGAAGACTCCCAATGTTGCTGGATAGCTTAAAGTTGAAGCTATTACATGTTGAGAGGACCACCCATGCATGCTTAGATTTTCTCTTTTAGAAGCAGGAACAAATTCCAAAAGTTGCACTTGGTATGTCTTGCAAGACTGTTAATCTTAACTATTTCTTGATCACTGAACTCTGCACTCATTTGCTTAAGCTGGAATTTTGAACATTTTCCTACAAATGGAAGACCTCACCAGCATTTGATGATGTCAGCGCTTCAAATTTTATTAAATTTGTGTTTTTTTATAACCAGCTTCTGAGATTGAGGACAAGGTTTGAGCATGGTGGTTATTATTATAACATCAGCAGTACACCCAGATACAGGACATGACTATGCGGTCAGTTCTAGTGCAATAAGGACATCATCAGGGCCCATTACTATGGCAACCCTGAAGCTATAATGATTAAAAGTAGTCTGCTCATGCCCAGTGGGCTCACAGCATAGTTTCCTATAAGAAAAGTCATATAAACCAATAGTCATTACAGATATCCATCCTATGCAGTGGTGTAAACAAAGAGCTATGAAGCAGAGAGGTGATGGCAACCAGTCCTGGATAACAACCTTGTGGAGATTTCCCAGAAATGGTGAGGGTGTGCCTAGGCCTTAACAGATAATTTAAATATTACCAGGATAAGAATAACAAAATCTTATGAAAAGATAGCATCATTTAAAGAAAACAAATATGTATTATAATAACAAAGCTAAAATAGCTTTGGCAAAATAATACAGTTGTCTATTATAATTGCTCTAACCATGTAATTATTAATAATCCACTTAATTAAAATAATAATTTAATTCTCCCATGTGTATTCAAAAGGGCATATAATGTCGCTTTCTAGGAGTGAAAATAAAGATCTCTCCAAAGTGCCTCCCAGAGGATGAGAGCAGAAAGAAGTAGGTGTTCCTCATCACCTTAGAAAGGCAATTCTCAGCCAAGGAGGAAAATCATACCTTCTTCTAGAGCTGTCTCCCAGCCAGGATGAGGCATAAGCGGGGCACCCTGGTCTGATTTCTCCCTGAAATACTCACGTTGTGTTCCAGAGACCATAGGCAAGGTGTGTATTGCTGGTTTATGTAGAGTTTATTTAGAGCCTGAGTCAGAGAACAGGGGCCAAGTTCCAGCTTCTCTGCTATTATTTAGAATGACTCTTGCCAAGATGGTGGACCACTCTGCGCAACTTTCCTTTAACTTCCATTTTAACAACCAAAAATGTTGCTATTTTTAATTAAGTGTCCAGCCCTTTGAGCTTGACATTCCATCTAGATTTTTGAATGCCATTTCCTCCATTCAATTTCAATCCTCTAAATTTTTTTATGTGTGACCCCTAGGCTGTAAGAACTGAAAATATTTCTGAAAACAACGTCTGTAGTGTTTCAAGACATAGCATTTCTTTGCACTGTTCTGCTATGCATCATTTTAAAAGTACCCATTGTGCTAACAGAAGTCGACTTGGTCTTCCCTTCTTCATGGCCCACATCGGCAAGGAGGGCATTAACTGTGAGTTGCTCGACACATATTTGGTAATAGCTGTTTCTGAGGCACCTCCTCCTGGGATAGTTTCTGTCCTTCCCCCTCCCTTGGTGGAAATGACCTCTCCCTCCTTAGGGTTATCTTAATGTTCCTAGAGCCCAGTAGTGATGCCAGGCAGACAGGAGGCAACCCGTGGGCCTCAGGAAATTGGTCAGTCACAGAGCAGGACTTCTGGGTAACAGGAAGTACAGGATTTGAGTTATTCCTAAACCATTTTCTATTTTTCTCCTGACTTTGAAGAGATAGTTCAGACCATGCATCTCTTAACCACAAAGAAGTCACATTAGTAGATTGCCTCTTGTGAAATACTACATCCTCAGGACAGAATTTAGATAGTTGTCAAGCCACATCAATGTAGAAAGGCCTGCAACTGGAGCTATAGATGAGTTGTCTTATTTAATCCACACAGTGTCACAAAGTAGTATTATTATGGTCATTTCATAAATGAGGAGACTAGTCTAGGAAGATGAAGTGATTTGATCCAGCTAATAACTGGCTGAGCCTGGGTGGGAATTGGACTGGCATGGCTGCATTGTTGTGCTTCAGTGGGGGAATTGAAAACATAGAGGCTCTGAAATATTCCCAGTAGCCCCTGAACATGTCTTCTTGGGTGAAAAGTCACCTTGACCCCACTGTCCAAAGCTGAACTCATATTCTTCTTTTCAGCTCGTGTCTCCTCCTGTAATGTACATCTTTTATCCAATGTCTAAGGCAAGGCTAAGACGCAGTTTCTGGAGCCAGACTATATGGCTTTGAATCCTGGGACCACCACTTACTAGGCAATCTTGGGCAAGTTACTTAATCTCTCTGTGCCTCAATTTCCTCATTTGTATAATGAGATAAACACAGTACTTACTTATAGAGTTAGGGAAGCTTGAATGAGTTCACAAGTATGAAGTGCTTAAAATTGTGCTTGGCACACAATAAATGTTATGAGTATTGGCCATCATCATGATATCATCATTGTCATAAATACCATCATCCAAATGAAACCTTATTCGATATTGTCAAGTCCACCCAATTCCTTCATCCTTCTAAGGTCAGGATTCTTGACTGCTAAATGTTTCTTTAATTCATCTCGTTCTCCCTAGTCCATTCACTGTCTCCAACATACATGATTGCAATTGTTTCTTACCTAGTCTTCTGTGACTAATACCTTACTTTCCCATTCATCATTTGCACTGCTGTAGAGAGACCTTTCTCTATAGTCACGTCTGAACATATCATCTGTTTAAAAACCTGGTTTGTCTCTCCAGTGCCCAGAGGATCAGTTCCTAATGCCTTAGACTGGAATTTTCATTACTTCCAAATTTGATTTTTCAGTGGTGTGTTTGTCTCTCTTCTCACTTATCTTGTCATCCATTGGCCTCCACCTGTTCAAACTTCTCTGAAGATACTTGCGATTTCACATTTCTGTGTCTTATATGATCTGTTTTCTCTCCCAGATGCCGTTCTCATTCTCTGTGTGGCAAACTGCTACTCCTTAGCCCTTGTCCTTTGAAAGCCGTTGTGAGTTCTTTTTGGAAGCCTTGCACAACCCCACCCTCCCACCCCATGAACTTCCAGGGTAACAGTCTCAACCTTCCTCTCAAACCTTGCTTAGTTCCCTTAATTTTATAAATTTTCAAAGTATTTCTACATTCCCAGGGTCTGGCAGAAGACCTCATTCAGGGAAAGTGCTTGGTAAATGTTTATATTGAAAGTTTACATAACATTTGAGGTTGGAGTAGAGAACAAGATCTCTAACCCTTTTGTTTTCAGAAAAAGACACGAGAAAAGAACACATCACAGCCAGTATATTTATTACATGCATTAAAACAATGTTTCAAAAATGTGTCTTAAAAATTTTACTTAGATGGGTTATAACTACACTTTTCTTTCTACTCTGCCTACCTTCAGGTTTAAGCCCAGGTATACATGCTTATAAGATAATTGATTCTGTGAGCTTAGGTGCTCTTTTTAATAAAGCTATTCCACTGTTTTTTTTGTGTGTGAGCCCAGCAGAAATCCAAGATGCATGAGTTAAACTCTCAAATGAACAGAAATTTTCCATTTTTAAAATACAAACAAATACAAATAAATAGGCCTAAGCCCTAAGGATTTTAACAGAACTGAAAACCCTTGCCCTAGAGACAATTTGGTTTTCACACCTGGAAGAGAGACCCCTCCCCCACCTGCCTTTGCTACCACAGGCTACTGGCACACGAATGAATTTGTTTTGATTTGCCATCTGGTCCATTTTTAAAAAGTCATCTTATGATAAGTGGATCAAGATAAAAGTTATTTCAGTTTCACATTTGCAAATACAATTGTCTGGATTAAAATCTTAGAATTTCAGATTGCAAGGCTGTTTATTTGCAAATGATGGACTCCTTTCAAAGGAGTCCAGGTGAGTCCAACAACTTGCCTACAAGCCCCCTCTACACAACCTCTCTAGATTTTAACATAAACTGATTTATCCCTTATCCCCCTCCGTTTTCCCCCTCCCCCCTAATCTCTTGGTGCCTGAACAGGAACTGAATTTAGGCTTTTTGCTTTAGCCAAGGGTTTTTCTAGACTTTGGGAGAACAATTGCTTCTGGTTTCTCTGGAGGCAAGACCCTCTTTACTTCCTGTGTTGGCTGCTCCATCTTCAAAGTTACATTTTGTGTCATTCAATGTGAAGCAGTATTGAAATGCTCTTTAAGAAGATAGGTTGCAAGAAGGAGCCTGGGAACTTCAGAGAAGACTTTTGCAAAGAATTGAGTTGCATCTTGAGCTAGGGTTGGGCTGAGAGTTGCAGGCTCTGTATCCACAGTTGGGGCAGGACATAAAATAAATAAATAAATAAATGAATAATAAATAAATAAATGAATGAATGAATAAATAAGTAAATAGGTAGATAGATAGATAGAAAGACAGATAGATAGATAGATAGATAGATAGATAGATAGATAGATAGATAGATAGATAGATAAAACCTACTGCCAGATGTAGACGAACAGGTCTGTTGGCTGATCTTTCCAAAATTCCGTCTATATTCTAAGGGAGAAGCTGCTCATGAACCATTTCCCAGGCTGAAGAGTTGAATTAGAATGATCCAATTCAGCAAGTATTCATCAATGACCTCTATGTTCTGGGTCCGGCACTGTATGCTGGGGAAAAAGACATGGTGTGATTCCTGCCCTTGGCAAGTTCAAAGTCTGGTGGGGGAAACAGATGAGTAAATTGTGAACCACTACATAAAATGTTGGGCCTTATCCTTACATAATGAACAAAATGAAAACTGGAATGAAAGTGAGGGAGGGATGATTCACAGAGATGAGGACTAAGAAGTTGTAATAAGCATGGGTCAGATTAGGGAGAGAGGTATAAGGTATAGGACACTGAGAAGTAGGAAGAGGGAGAGAATCAGAAATAGAACAGGAGCAAAGGTAAAGAGCATGAATCAGTATGGAGAAGGAAAGTGGGCACCAGTGGGGACTAGGACATGATGCCCATGAGGGAGCGGAGGGAGGTGATGATATAAAAAAGGACCTGGGAGAAAAGGGCTTTGAATACTCTGGAATTAGAAGCATTTCCTCTGGTGAAAACTTATTGTGCCAAAAAAAGAAAAAGTATTTTTCCAGTTGCTTGTGACCTCAGCTCTAAACCCTTAAGATAGTATTATGCAATGTTTGATTCCTGGAATCAATTAACAGCCAGGTTTGCTTTGCTTTTGCTTCAGACTAATGATACCTGGTAACATCACTGTTTGTCTTAACATGTACTGTGGTATTTTAATGGGGTGGGGAATTGATCGCAAAAACTCTGGAAACTGAGAGACAAGCCAGCCCCAAATGTGCTTTCCTTGGCCCCAGAGAGAGGGGTTCTTTACTCTTCCCTTGCTCAACTCCTTCTCCTTGGCTCCAGTCTGTCCCTCAGTTTAGTAAGTTTTACCCAGGGGTCTTCCTTCATGTCCCACTGTCCAAATGTCTGTTAACATTTGATTCTCTTGTACTTCTTGAAAAGAAGGAAGTGTTGCCAGGAGCTTTGGAAACGTAGACGCAGAGCAGACCCACAGACACAGGGCAAGGATCTTTAATGGCAGCCCTGCATTGAGACACTGACACTCACCTTCTCTGCAAGCTGTTGTGTGCATAATGCTACCTTCTAGCTAGTGAAGGGAGCTCCTTTCAGAGGTTGCTGAGACTGAGAATAACCACAAGATTCCCTTAGTCTAAACCGTTTATGCTAAGTAGGAAAACTGAGGCCTATAGAGGTATAAAGTCAAATGCATTTAGTTAATCTAGACATTTAGAAAAAAAGTCATGGTGAAGTCAGAGGGGACCAGGTAAGGCTTATAGAAGAATTTCATTTCTCAGGAGAGACTCCTGTCAACAAGGTCATGAAAAACTAATGGATAGACCAGAAAAATGAGAAATTGAGATGCTGGAGAGGACAGAGAACTGAAATCCTCTGGCTGTGTATTTTAATCTCTGTGGGCATAAGACATAGAAGAAAGTCATGAAGAATTCGAAAGTGCCATTTAGGCAGAATGCTGTCTGTTACTCCCCTGGTTCCCTCTGGTTAATTCCAACATTCCTGTTGGAGTACAATTCAAGTGACATTTTTAAGGAAGCCTTTTGGAATGTTCCTACCTAAGTCAACTTGCTTGATTATTGGTTTTATAGCATTGTGTCCCTTTCTTTCAGTGCACTTATAATTGCAATTTCCACCTGATTATTTGATTGAAATTTGTCTCTCCATTGAACTATAGGCCCCATGAAGGTTTGATCCATGTCAGCTATGGTTCACAATTAAATGTATAATACCAAACATAGTTCCTGGCCCCTGGTATGTCAAATTAATAAATAAAATAATGAATGAATAAGATTCTTAGGAATGAGTGATTGGTATGTAAGACAAAGTAAAGCTGAAAGTTTAAAATTACTAAGAGAAACGAGAGAATAAATATATAAATAAAGCAAATAAAAAAGTATGGTACATATATGAGGCACTGGCTGACATGGAGGCCATGTTTTTATGTGGGTTTTGGTTTACAGTTGTAAAATTGTCTTAATCACTCAACAGATATTTGTTGAACATCCATAATGTGTCCAATTTTATGCTAATTATTGGTGATATAAGGATAGCTATGTCTGTCATGGACTTTCCAGTCTAACCATAATCTGTAGCTCCTGTGTAAGACAAGTGGTGGAATTGATCCAGGATACAAATTATACTGGGTGAGTTTATTAACAAAACAGTAGTATGAGAAATGTGAGAATGCTAGTGATTAAAAGAAAATATCAAATGATCAATTCTGAAGATCCAGGCTGAAAAAAAAGAAGCTAAAGCCAGTTTTAAAAATAGTTGATGAGGAGATTGGATTAAACATGGTGGTGGGAGAGACGTTCCCAGATTTCTCCCCTTGTAACAACAATAAGCTGAACACCTAAAACTCAACGAAACACACCCAAAGTGCACACCAACACATCTGAGCATGAGTTCTGCACATGAGATACCCCAGGTCAGAACCCGTAGTGTCAGGCGGGACTGGGAGAAATAAAGAAACTGTTTCTCGCAGCCCCAGAACTCCCTGTAGGGGGTGGGAGGGGTGAAGGAGCAGTAAGTTCCATGAACAGCCCTGCCTGAGAGTGCTGTGAGCTCCACTTGGCTGGTGGCAGTGCCCAATCATCAGGGCAGAAGGCAAAGAAACAGAAACAGCAGAAAAGTGGGAATGGCAGAGAAACAACAGTTGATTTTTACCAGCCACGGTTGCAAAACTAAGGCTGAGCTGCAGCCTCCAACCTCCGACCCATAGGGCCACTACCCCCATACCCACTAAGAAGGAATGCCACGGAGGCCCAGGGGAATCTGAGTAAACACTACCAAAACTGTCACTAACACTGACAGGAACTGATACTGAGAGTAGCGAGCATGATTAAACATCTATAAGAAAAAAAAGACATTATTAAAACTTTATATAAAGCAGAGATCCAAGAGACTTAGATGCAACCTCCTGGAAACCAAAAGAAAAATACCTTATTTGTAATAGGCTAGGGACTATTATATAATAAATCTTCTTTATAGAAAGCAACAACAATAACAACAACAACAAAAACAGAACACACTTCCATTAATGCCCAGGTGGAGAAATAGTCCATTAAACACCATGAACAACCAAGGTGACAAGACAACTCAGAAAGAAGAGAAAAATCTCCAAAAGATAAGCTTACAGACATAGAAATATACAACTCGAATGACAGAGAATTCAGGATGGTACTTCTGAAACAATTCAGTGAGATCCAAAACAAATCATATCAACAATTTCAGGAAATGAAAAACAACTAGATGACAGAATGAGTTCTTTAGCGAGGAGATTGAAACCCTCAAAAAGAACTGAATAAACCTGAAGATGAAGAACACACTGCAAGAGTTGACAAATGAAATAACAAGCTTGGGAAATAGAGACGACCAAATGAAGGAAAAGATCAGTGATATCAAAGACAGAAATCTAGAAATAAATCAGAAGGAAGAAGAGAGAAGCTGAAGAATAAAAAATAATGAAAGAGAAATACAAGAACTAGCTGATCCATGAGGAGAGGAAACATAAGAC
>NW_006433879.1:1862914-1909825 GCF_000325575.1 Pteropus alecto | reverse complement strand
TGGATGCAGCAGTGTGTGTGTGTGTGTGTGTGTGTGAGAGAGAGAGAGAGAGAGAGAGAGAGAGAGAGAGAGAGAGAGAGAGAGAGAGAGAGAGAGAGAGAGAAAAGACACAAATAAACAAAATCAGGGATGAAAGAGGGAAAATTATGATAGACACTGCAGAAATACAAAGGATCATACAAGAATACTATGAAAAAGAATATAACACCAAATTTAATAACCTAGAAGAAGTCAACCAGTACTTAGAAAAATACAACCTTCCTAGACTGAATCAAGAACTGGAAAATCTAAATAAATCAATCAGCAATATGAAAATTGACACAATCATCAACAACCTACCAAAAAGTAAAAGTTCAGGACCAGATGGCTTCACTAGTGAATACTACCAAACATTCAAAGATTTAATACCTATTCTCCCTAAACTCTTCCAAAAAATTGAAGAGGAGTCAATACTTCCCAACTCATTTTATGATGCCAATATTAACCTTCATACCAAAATCTGGTGAAGATAACACAAAAAAAGAAACTACAGACCAATATCTTTTATGAACACAGATGCAAAAAATCCTAAATAAAATACTAGCGAACCTAACACAGCAACATATTAAAAATATTATACACCATGATCAAGTGGGCTTCATCCCAGGGGCACAGAGATGGTTCAACATATGCAAATCAACTAATGTGATACACCCACATAAACAATTTAAAATTTAAGAATCATATGATCATATCAATAGATGCAGAAAAAGCCTTCAACAAGATACAGCACCCATTTATGATTAAAACACTTAACAAAATCAGCATAGAAGGAAAGCACCTTAACATTATAAAGGCCAGATATAACAAGCCCTCAGCCAACATTATACTTAATGGTGAAAAACTAAAAACCTTCTCTCTAAGATCAGGAACAAGGCAAGGCAGTCCACTATCACCACTGTTATTCAATATAACATTGGAGGTCCTAGCGAGTGCAATCAGGCAAGAGAAAGATATAAAGGGCATCCAAATAGGAAATGAGAAAATCAAACTGTCACTATTTGTGGAAGACATGATTCTCTATATAGAAAACCCTAAACACTCCACAAGAACACTATTAGAAACAATAAGCAAATACAGTAAAGTCTCTGGATACAAAATCAACGTTCAAAAATCCATAGCGTTCCTATGCTCTAATAGCGAAGTGTCAGAAAAAGAAGTGGAAAAAATAATTCCTTTTCAAACTGTAACAAAAAGAATAAATTATCTAGAGATAAATTTAATGAAACAGGTGAAGGACCAATGTAATGAAACTATAAGATTATATTAAAAGAAATTGAAGAAGATACACAGAAATGAAAAGATATTCCATGTTCTTGGGTTGCAAGAATCAACATAGACAAAATGACCTTATTGCATAAAGCATTATACAGATTTAATGCAATCCCCAACAAAATCCTATCAGCATTTTTTAAAGAAATAGAACAAAAAATTATCAGATTCGTATGGAAACACAATAGACCCCAAATCACCAGAGCCATCCTGAGAAAAAAGAACGAGGCTGGAGGCATCACTCTACCTGACTTCAAACCATACTACAAAGTGACAATAATCAAAAACGGCATGATATTAGCACACAGACCATTGGAACAGATTTGAGAATGCAAAAATAAACCCATGTGTATATGGGCAAATAATTTTTGACAAAGGAGCCCAAAATATACAGTGAAGAAAGGAAATTCTCTTCAATAAATGGTGCTAGGAAAACTGGAAAGTCACCTGCAAAAAAAATGAAACTAGTCTGTTGTCTATCACCACACACCAAAATTAACTCAAAATGGATTAAGGACCTGAATATAAGACCTGAAACAATAAAATACATAGAAAAAACATAGGAACTAAACTTGTGGAACTTAGACTTAAAGAGAATTTTATGAATTTGACCTCAAAGGCAAGGGAAATAAAAGCAAAAATAAATGAATGGGACTGTATCAAACTAAAAAGCTTCTGCAGAATAAAAGAATCCATCAACAAGTTTAAGAGACAACCAACTGAATGGGAGAATTTTGCAAGCAATGCCTCCAATAAGGGCCTAATATCTGAAATATACAAAGAACTCATATAATTCAATAACAATAACAACAACGAATCAATTAAAAAATGGTCAAAGGACCTGAACAGACATTTCTACCTAGAAGATATAGAAATCAGCAACTGACATATGAAAGGATGCTCAATATCACTAGCTATTAGGGAAATGCAAATCAAAACTACAATGAGATATTGCCTCACACCAGTAAGAATGACTATTTATCAACAAGACACATAATATCAAGTGTTGGAGAGGTTGTGGGGGAAAGGGACCCTCATATACTGCTGATGGGACTGCAAATTGATACAGCCATTGTGGAAAACAGTATAGAGTTTCCTCAAAAAAACTAAGAATTGATCTACCATATGATCCAGCAATCCTTCTATTGGGTATTTACCCTAAAGGCTTGAAAACCCATATCCAAAAAGATATTTGCATACCGATGTTTATAGCAGCATTATTAACAGTTGCCAAGACATGGAAGCAACCAAAGTGTCCTACAACATTAATTAGATAAAGAAGTTTTGGTACTTATTTAGAATGGAATACTACTCAGCCTTAAGAAGAGATGAAATACTGTCATTTGCAACAACATGGATGGACCTTGAGATAACCGTGCTATGCAAAATAAGCCAGACAAAAAAGTAGACAACCACATGATATCGCTTATATATGAGATATAAATCTAAAAGCAACAAACAAACAGGAAAACCAAACAAATTTATGGACATGGACAATAAACTAGTGATTACCAGATGGTGGGGGAGGAGGCGGGAGGTGATGGTAGATGAAGTAAAAGGGGTCAAAAATGTGGTGACAGAGAGAAATCTAACTATGGGCCGTGAAACACAATGCAATATATATAAACATAATGCCTATATATACATACATATATGCACCTTACTATTAAATTGTACACCTGAAAGTTATTAGATTTTGTTAACCAATGTCAGCATAATAAAAAATAATTTATAAAATTCACTGTACTGGAAAAAATAAATAAAATAAATAAAAAATGGAATAAAAACATAATAATGACAGATAATTAAGGAATCTACAAAACGAGTAAAGGCCAAGATTTAATAATCAAAACTTAGCTAAAAGAAATTTTAAAAGTGTTATATGATATAAAATTATAGCATAAATCAGGATTAAGAAAAATTGAGAAATGACATGTTGGAAAAAAATTGAAAAGATAGCTAACAGAACGCGGGGAATAATCATAAATAAAACAAAACATCATTGTTTTGTTTCAAATTAAATATTAATTTTGTTTTAGAATTAAAGACTAAAGTGGAAGGAACAGGAGAATGAATAATATAGATCATCTATTAAGAGAAATAGAAGATGGAAAGAAATGAACCCATAAAAATGATTCAAGAGAAAGTGACAGATATAAGGGATAGGCAATGAAGATCCAATATATGATGAGAGGAGTCTACAAAGAAGAAAATCGAAGCAGTAGAATAAAAAATAATATTAAAAATAGTACCGTATTAGTCAGGATTCTCCAGAGATAGAGATAAAAATAGGGATGATAGAAAGATGGATAGATAGATAGATGATAGATAAAATATATGACACAACTACACATGTACACAAACACAAACACACAAACTGTATTATACATTGAATAAATAATGTCACACACAAATCCTATACAAATGTAAATTGGCATAATATTAAAAGTAAAATATTTTTAGGTTGTCTAACAAAACTAAATCCACTATTATGCTGCATGTAGAAAACCAGCCTAAAACAAAGATTTTGAAGTGTTAACATTAAAGAAAAATTTTAATGGGTAAAGATTTATCAGCAAATTCAAAGAAAAAAATGTAAGAGTTACAATCCTAATGTCCAATAAATTGAAATTCACATGAAAAGTATTAAAAGAAACAACAAAGAATACTGTATGTAATGACCTATAATTTACTTTGAATGTATAATATTTATTAATATTCTTAAATCCAACAGCAAAATAGCAATGTTCCTAAAACAGAAATTTCAGAAAATGCAAGAAAAAATAGAATCATACTAATAAAATTATTTTGTCATTTCAAGACTGATAAAATAAGAACAAATATTTGAGGATATAGATGACCCAACTAAATGAGCTGGCATTTATTGATCTATCACAGATTGTGAGTTCTGGTAATAGACAATATCTCAAATTTTCAAATACACATGAAGAATTCATGAAAATTAACTATATCCTGGGCTACAAGAGCACTTTTATATATTCCAAAGAGTGAAAAACAGATTTCTCTGAACATAGTACAATACATTTAAAATTATTTAAAAAATAATAATGGACCCTTTGGTGCAAGGGAAATTAAAAATACACATTTAAACAAAGTTTTTTAAATTGTACTTTTTTCACAGCAAAAGACTGGAAATAACCTCATGTACAAATTATGGTACATCCACTTGCACAATGGAATGAAGAATATTTTTATATATAATACTGTAAAATGATCCATAGTAATATTGCTAAGTGGGGAAAATGTGAAGGTGAAATTCACAAAGAATGTTACTGTTTATTAAAGAGGCAGAGATAGTTGATTATATATTTTTTAAACAGAAATATAACTCTTAGAATTGTACAAAAGTGGTTAGTTACCTGTTTCAGGATTGCCCAGTGCTCTAGTTGCAACAACTATGAAAAAAACAAATGAAGTATAATAAATAATATTTGTAAAGGTGTCAGAGAACTGTGGAAGCCAAAAGGATTATATCAGTTAACATTTCATACAGAAGAAAAGTTTTGTGATAAGCTGACAGTCTTCTTTTGATGAAAGAAATAAAAATTCTAAATAAATGAAGAGATAGTTCATGTTTATAGATTGGAATAATGAATATTATTATGATATATGATTCTCCAATTTTATTTATGGATTAACCACAATTCCAATCAAAATAACAGGAAATTGCTTTGTAGATATTGGCAGACTGATTCTAAAACCTATATGGAAAGGACAACTGCCTAGGACAGCCAACACAATACTGCAGAAGAAAAAGAAAGTTGGAGGACTTACACTATCTGATTTCAAGACTTATTTAAATCCACAGTAATCAAGACAGCGTATGATTAGTGAAAGAATAGATGTATAGCTCAGTGAAACAGACTAGACCCAGAAATAGACCCAGACAAATATAAACTGACATTTGACAAAGAAGCAAAGTCAATTCAGGATAGCTTGAAACAAATGGCTTGAACAATTGGATATCCATAGGCAAAAAAAAAATAAAATAAAATAAAAATAAAAAGCCTAGATACAAACTTTATACCTTTTACATAAATCAACTCAAAGCGACCTAAATATAAAATGAAAACTATAAAACTTCTCGAATTAACATGGGAGAAAATCTGGGTGATCTTGGTTTGGTGATAAGTTTTAGATACAGTACCAAAAGTATGATTATGAAAGAAAAAATCGATTAGACTATTAAAATTAAAAACTCCTGTTCTTTGAAAGAAACTGTCAATAAATGAAAAAGCAAGACACAGACTGGGAGAAAATATTTGTAAAATACATATCTGATAAAGGACTGGTATTCAAAATATAGAAAGAACTATTCTTTCTCAAGAATAAGAAAACAAACAGTTCAGACAAAAATCAGCAAAAATACTGAAGAAATACCTCACCAAATAAGCATATGAAAATATGCTCATCACAATTTGTCATTAGGGAGATACAAATTAAAATGTTGATTAGATACTAACATACAAAATACCTGATAGAAATTGTAAATGAGAACTAAGATTAAATAAAGGTTATAAGAGTGAAAGTATTTTATGTTGGCTATAAGCTCTGTAATGCCTACATGCTCTGACATAAGATTGAAGTTATTCATAGTTTGTTTAATGACCAGAATGGAATTAACCTAGAAATTATTAATAGAAAGATAACTATAAAAATCTCGACTATGTGGAAGTTAACCAATACACTTCTAGCCTATAGACCGCGCGCACGCACACACACACACACACACACACACACACACACACACTAACATAAAATAAAAATGGCGATCAGAAAATGTTTTAAACCAAATTATAATGAAGGTTACTTACCAAAATTTGTGGGATGAAAATAAGCCGTGCTTATAGAAAAATTTATAGTGATAAATACTTACTTTAGACAATAAAATGTCTGAAAATCAATTTTTAAAGATACTGCTTCAAATGACAAGAAAGCACATCAAGGCATGCCCAAGGAAAAGAGAAAGAAAGAAATAATAAATATATGAGCAGATATTAATAACATTGAAAACAAGCACACTGTAGAAAATATCAAGAATTCTAAAAGCTATTTAAAATAAACAGATAAATAAAAATAGAGAAATGCAGATTATCATTGTACAAGAAAAGGAACATTATTACAGATCTTATAGAGATAGTCCAAATATTTTGATATAGATAAAATTAAATCCATTTTTACACGAAGAAAACCTGGCAATAGATTGCTTCGCCTATAAATTCTTCCAGACATTGAAAGAAGAAATATCACAATCTTGCATAAAACTCTTCCATAGAATAGAGAAGAAAGGAAACAGATGGGAACACATCCTCTTTTTGTGAGATTAGCATATTTATTCTGAAACGTGACAAGGTTAAGTTACAAAAACTACAGATCAATCACTCTCATGATCACTAATGCAAAAGTCCTTAATTAAATAATAGCAAATCAAAACAAACAGTACATAAAAATGATAATATATTATGACTTAAGTAAGTTATTCTGAGTATGTAAACTTGGTTTCACATTATAAATCATTCTATATAATCTATCACTTTTACAGAAGTAGAAGAGTTATATAATCACCTTGACAGGTGCAGAAAAAGCATTTGTCAAAATTCAATGCCAATTAATGATAAAAATTTCTATCAAATTAGAGATACATGAGAATTTACTTAATCTGATAAAGAATATACAAAAACCCAGGTTGATACACTCCAAGCAAAATATTGGAAAACTTACTCTTGCAATTCAGAACCAGGATAAGAATGCCTGCTACACTTTTATTAAACATTATTCTGGAGGCAATACAATGAAGAAAGAAATAGTAAAAAATGTAAGAATAAAAAATAAACAAAATTTTTATTATTGGTAAACAATATGATCTTGCTTACCTAGAAAATTCAATATAATTTGGAGAAAAATTATTAGCATTAGTAAGTGAATTTATTAAGGTCTTTGGAGATAAGGTTAATATATAGAAAACAACTGTCTTTTTATAGTCCAACAAAAAATGTATAAAGTTAAATTTAAAGAAATTTACATGAATGTTAAAATATCAAAGTCATAGAAATGAATCTAACAAAGACTGCCTAGGGCTTCAACACTAAAACAAAAAACTTTACTAAAAAACTAAAGAAAATCTAAATAAATAAAATGATATATCATGTTTATTATTGAGTCAATATTATGAAGATGTCAATGTTCCTCAAATTTATATATACACACACATTTTATACATGTATTTACATGTATATACATATAAATATATATGCAAATATATATTCAATGTAATCCCAACCGAAATCACAGAAGGAATTTTAATGGGGAAGGGGCAGTAAACTGACAAACTGATTCTAAATTCATATGGAAATGCGAAGAATCTGGAATACTTAGCAATCTTGAGGAAGAAAGATAAAGTTAGAGAACTTATACTGTCAGATATGAGATATTACAAATCTGTTATTGGTTCACAGAAAGACAAACTGAAGAGTAGAATGAAACAAAGAGTACAAAATCAAACTCCCGTATATTTATGACAAAGGTGATGGTGCAGTTCATTGGAGAAAATAATGGTCTTTCAATAAAAGGTGCATTTTCAATAGGATATCTATAGGCAAAAAAATAATAGAACTAGATTATTTCTTTTTACCAAATATAAATTCCAGATAGATTTTGGATCTAAATGTGAAGTGTTAAACGATAAAACTATTTGAGGAGAACCCGATAATATGTATGTGAGATCTTGGGGTGAAGTTTAGTTTAGTTTTGTTTTCTAAAAAGCATACAAACCCCAACTGACCGTAAAATTAAAAAAGTGATAAAACAGTTTATATTAAAACTTAACAAATTTTGCTCATGAAAGGCAATTTTCAGAGTAGAAGGAGACATTTGCAACACACATATCCACCAAGAAACTATACCCAAAATATATTTTTAAAACTCTATGAATTAATAACAAACATTATTTTTTATTGTAATTATCAAATATCGGCACATAAAAATTCACTTATTTTAATTAGACCTCAGTTGTGAAGGATTGGATTATTCATAATCTCTGGTTCATAATATATTATCATTGATAATGCATGATTTTCTTTAATGTAGTTAATTCTTTATCTTATAATGTAATACACCCTTGAACTAATCACTTTTTTTAGTGTGAGCGTACAGATTTTATTTTATTTCTTATTTATTTATTTATTTTTAATTTTTAACATTTTATCTTTTTACTTTTTTCCACCTCCCCTCGCCGTCTCCTCCCGATAACCACTAGTCCATTGTCCATGTCCATGAGTCTCTGTTTGTTTGTCTTGTTCATTTGTTGTTTTTAGATTTATATCCCACATAGAAGTATATCATGTGATTTTCAACCTTTTCTTTCTGGCTTATTTCACTTAGAATGATTATTTCGAGGTTCATCCATGTTGAACTAACCACTCTTTAAGAAGAACGAGAAGTTTGAATTTCGCCTTCATCTAGACATATTTTCTTCCCTCTCCCTGTCTCCCTGCTTCCAACCCAAGTTAACCATCATATTGAATATTATGTCCTTCTTGCCTACTTTCTTATTTATTTGATTTTGTTACATCAATATATATACCCCTCAAAGAAGTGTGCATATTTTTGTTTTAATTACTTTTAACTTTTAAGAAGAATGTCATGCACTAAATAATTTTGGAGGTCATATTTATCATTTAATATTATATTCTTAAGATTTATCTAAACTTTTGTTGTTATTGTTATTTAATTTTGACAGCTATGTAATATTCCAATATGTGAATATGCCATATTTTGCTTGTCCTCTTTTCAACTTACGGACATTGGATCTGCTCTACTTGCTATAATAAGCATTCTTGTATGTATTTCCTATGAAACATATATAAGAATTTCTCTCAGATATATGCCTAGAAGTTTTGTTGAGTCATAGTGTATATGAATAGTCACCTGTACATTTGATTCATATTCTACAGTTGTCTGTTCTTCAAAGAATTTTTCAAAATCATTTAACGTACCCTATTTTATCAGTTCTGACATGCACTATATTTTACATTTTAAATGATCTGAAATAGGAATTGTCTTACAATTGACAGTGTATTATGGTTTATTTGTTGGTATTTTTTCTTTCTAAATGATACATAAAAGTGACTTGCTTTAAAATCAACAGTATTCTAAGATTTGATAAAATGATAGCTTTCACAAAAACAACTCTTTTTACACATGTGCTTCATCACCCCCATACGTCAACAGTTAATAAAATGTTAAATTCGGGTGGGAGTGTCAAATATAAAGTGATGGAGGAAACTTGAATTTGGGTGGTGAACACACAATACAATATACATATGATGTATATTGAACTGTACACTTGAAACCTATGTAATTTTATTAACCAATGTCGCCCCAATAAATTTAATTTAAAATCCTATAATTAAAATAGCAAGTACAACTGGCATAAAGAAGTGTTGAGGAAAAGATAACTGACTCTTGGAAGGCATACAGAATTGGTGGCATGAGCAAAGACAAGCAGTAAAGAGGAGCACTATGGGCCAGTACTTATCTTCAGCCAGGATGAACCATGAAGAGAAGGGAGGCAGTGTCCATCCATCTGTAAGCTAGTTAAATGAAGATTGGTGAAGAGAGCTTCCATGAAAACCCTTCACTGTGGCTTTCCCCAATGCAAAACTGTTAGCCATGTTCTTTCACAAGGCGGCCTGACAAACAACCAGGCCAGGTAGCATGGCAGGCAGCTCAACACCAAGCAGTTTTTCTTGCAAAGGAACTTCTGGTTCTCCCTGGCCCATTTCAGTGAGTGTGGGCCATTAACAAATCTCTTTAGCAAAACATTTTCACTTTCTATTCCATTCCTCGGAAAACCAGGAAGAGTAATATGATAACATCAAAGAAAGAGATATTACTGGATCTTCAGCAAAACCTATTTTTCTCCTTCGAAAATAAGATGTTCAGAGGAGGTTTTATTATTTATATTAGCTTTCAATTTTCAAAGAGCTGGAGCAACTGGGATAAGCAGGAGGGATTGAAGGGCTTTCCTTGCGGCTTCCAGTCCCATGTATCTGTGGTTCTGGGATGATTGTTTCAAACTTCCAATCTGAGGAAATAAATATGTTTTCTAATTTCTAAACCAGGGAGGCAGCATCATGCTAATAAAGAATGTGTGACCAGGAGCAAGAGAGACATATTCTGGCTCTACCACTCACACACGTGTTCCTCATCACTTATATCGACCCCATAGTATATGCAAGGGTTAATCATGATAATTGGGGCAAAACATGTTTTTCATGGCACCTGCATGCAGTAACATCTAGTAAATGTCACCATCATTATCATTATTCATTGTCCATAGACAGCGGTGAGGTGGGGACAGTGGCCTCTCATACTGCAAGAAAAGAAATTTGCTTGTCACTGTGATTAGGAGCAAAATAAGAAAGTCTGGTATACTGCCAACACTTTCCCTGCAGTTTCAATATCTCTTTTCTAGGAATAGAAGCAGAAAGAATAGGAAAATGCCATTTGGCAGATAACTTTCCCCTCTCCACTTGTGTTTTATTATTATTTTCCTTCACATCAAAAAAATAGGAAAAAATATTTTATAAAACTTCTTAGCTCAAAAAATTAAAACCACACTTCTCTGTCTGGCCTCTGACTTCTCCTAACAGATGGCTTTGGCAGAGCTCCTGCCCCCACACCAGGAACAGTGAGGTCTCCTTCCACTGATCATTGGAGCACACCAACACACCAGCGGTGCTAAAAGTCTGAGCTGGAGCAGGGATAACCAGGGCTAATGTGTAATACAGAGTTATTCAAGCTGGAATAAAACAGCATAGTCACAGTGACTCTTTTCAAATATGCATTCTTCAAATTACATGAAATCAGACAATTTGAGAAAAGGCATTCAAATGAATTAGAAGAGTCGGTTATGATGTAATCACTTTATAGTTTGAAAAACACACATATTTTATTATTCAACCCACAGTGACACTATAAGAGGCCATTATTATAATACCTCACTTAACAAATAAAGAAATTGAGACTTAGAAAAGTTGAATTATTTGTCCACACATAAGGCCCACTGCTCCCTTCAAAAGAAAGACTAAATAAGAGGAGCTTCATGACAGAGAAAGTATAGCTGGTCTTAGAGAAAAAAAAATGGAAATGCTAGTAGAAGCTAGGAAAGGAGATAAAGCACCAGAAGAGTCTGGGACTCCCAGGAGAACTTTAAGTCCAAAATTAAGATAAATGAGCTAAGACATGGGCAAGGTGAGGCTGAGATGAGAAACATAGGACTGACCGTAGCCATAGTCAGGAAGAAATGAAAGTGCTTCGCATCTAGGAAGCTATGTGGGAGAGGGTGAGAAAAGGAGGTTCCCTCCACCACCTACTTCTGTAGGGAAGTAAGTGCATATGTTTGATAAATGCATTTGAATTTTGAAGAACGTGGAACTGGATATGTGAGGCTGCTCGGGACCTGGAATAGTTCTTTTCTTTGGGGAACACGGGGGACCACAGGGGTTTAAGGGAATATGGGAGGATCATGACCATTGGGAACCTCAGTAACACCCAGTGTTCTGATGCCAAGTCAGGGGCCTAGACCACTGTACCATGGCTGTCTCCCACATTCGCTCGGTGATTTTAATATCTCAATTATTGATGGCATAAAAACTCTAGGAGGAAAGTCACATTCTTGTGGATTCTTAACATTTTGATAGTTGCTATTGTATAGGCTTTTATTAAATGCAGACCTACACACACATGCCTGCAGATCCCTCTAAAAAAATTTTTCTGAACATCAGAAGATATTTCTGCCTGGCACCTCCTGCCCCTCAGTGTCTTGGTTGAGAGAGAGGGAGTAGGGAAGTGAGTAGACTTTTCCTGGTTAATTGGAGGTAGTCACTCAGTTCCATGGAACTTGTATGCTGGGCAGTGGTATTTCTGCCCCCTGAGTCACTGATATCACAAGGTTTTGGAGAGTTTAACACAAAGAAAGTCCCTGGTGCTTTTAGTGGCTTCCATGAGATTTCAACAGATTTACTACTTCTCAGTTTGATGAATTAGGAATGATGAGGTTCTGCATTGTGGCAGAACCCCTCCATTTACTAGATTTGGAACATAACATGCAGTAAGACTCAACAAATGCTCTTTGAATGTCTGACAGAGTGAACGTAGATGAATGACTGAATGGACTAATGGAGTGAGACCTGGGTTTCATTATGTTTCTGCACTGTAATGTTGGCTGTGACTGCAGACCTCACAGTTCCCCAGAGAGAAGCACAATCATTTCAAAGCCTTTGCAAGGTGAGCTTAGCCCATGGTCCTTGGCTAGAGGCTAGAGATGAGCCTCCAGTCTCTCAGCAATCAAACTTTCTCTATGATTGATGCCACAGTAGCACTTCCTAAGTAAAGGGCAGGATAAGCTACAGAGAAGATCCACCTGGGGTTACTTGATGGGGACCTTCTGCCCAGATCCACAGCTTGCTGGACAAGACTGAGGAGCACATTTTCCTGCAAATGGAGATGTTTGACCCCCACCACTGTGCATTTGAGGGCTTAACAACAAATATTCCAGAACTGCGGCAATTACTCTGTCTTTGTCGTCTCTAGTGAGTTCTTCTGAGTTTATCTTTGACCAAATTGCTGAATCTAACACTTGGATTTGTTAATAAATAACATGTTATATGTCTTTTAAATAATTAATAATGAATATTATGTTGGGAAAATCAATTCTCATTAAATAAGAAATCCAGCTGACAATAGCTAAAACTACTTTCAGTATAATTTGCTGCTGATTAAAACTTGATAGAAGAATAAAAATATTTTGACAAAATTTAAATCTTCCAAGTTTGACCTAAGAAATTTTTACTTCATCGAAATCATAGCCACAATTGAAAATTCAAAGTGGGCTCTGTCCTGACTGGGAGTACACAAGATGGGGCAAGTAGGTCAAGTTACAGCTTGTCCTTGCTCATTCTGAGTGAATCCAAATTTATTTGTCTTGGTCCCCAAAGACTTATCTCTTGTAGAAAGTGAGGCAAGAAGCAGAGGGCACTGCTGGAGGAAAGGAATGGGAGGGAACCTTGGAAGGGTCATTACGACAGGAAGAGCAAGATCTCTTAAGAAAGGAACTTTCCAGACTGAGGACCCACAGGCTATTTGACACAGGGTGATTTGAATGTAAATGTTTTAACCACCATTACACAAGCAAGGTTAATTATGAAGATATGGTTCAATCATAAATTCTTGTTCCTAAAAAGTCTTACAGCTTTTAGCTTTAGTGTTTGTACATTTGTAAAATTGTGAGGTATAATATGGCATTTCATTTTATCGTCTTTTGAGTTTTCCTGATCATTTATGGAAGTTATATGCTTATGTTTATTATTCATATATTTATTGAGCAGAAGTGATTTCTCTTCTATAAGGAGCCTCTTCATGCTTTTTCTCATTTTTAAAAACATGGTTGTATTATTTCTTATAGATTTGAATTCCTTATTTATTATCTATGCTGATTCAATGGCAGTTGTGTATATTATAAATATTATCACCTTGTTGATAACCTTCTTTTCCTTAGGTGTCTTTTGATGAACAATGCTTGTAATTTTAATATAGTCAAATTTCAGTAATTTCCTGTATAGATAGTATGTTTTTTCCTTGCTTAAAATGTTCTTCCCTACTGTAATATCTAAAAACTATTCAACTATATATTCTACTAAAAATGTCCATGTTTCTTTTTTATACATTAAATCTCTAATCAATATGGAATATATTTTTATATATAATGTGAAGTCAGGATGCAATGTTATCTTTGTCCACATAGATAACCACTTTTAATACTCATTTATTTTCCCCATTAATCTGGTATACTACATCTCTCACATACCAAGTTCTTTTATGTTCACAGATCTCTTTCTGAACTCTTTAATTTTTCTCTCTGACAAAATATTTGGGGCCAGTATCAATTTGTCTTAATTATTTAGGGATCGATATTGGGTTAGTTGTTTCCTCTCTTCTATTCTTTTGAAATATTCTGATTATTATTGGAATTCTATTCTTCCAGACAAATTTTAGGATCAATTTATCAAGTTTCAAGAAAATCTCTATCGAGATTTGAATTAGAGTTACATTGTCTAACATTGAGACAATTGACACCTTAATTATTAATTTTATTTTTATGATCACGGTCTACTTCTCCATTTATTTATGGCTTTATTTACATTCAAATATTGTTTCAGTTTTCTTTTTTTCCCATTTATCTTACCAGAAATACTTGTCTGCTTTTGGGTTTTTGTTTGTTTTGTTTTATTCATGAAACATCTCTTAGTCATATCCATCTTCTCTATAATACTTTTCTTCGGGATCATTCTGTTGTTCTTTCTCCAATTTCCTAATTTTCAGTCTTCAATTTTTAGTTTTTCTCTTTTTCTTTTAGAAGTATTTAAGGTTATAAATTTTCCTCCTATCACTACTCTCATTACATCTCTAAATGCTTATATGTAGTATATTTATTATTGTATAATTAATTCCAGAAATTTTAAATTTCCATTAAAATACATTATTTAAATCATAAGTTATTAGTAGTTTTTCATTTAAATTTCCAAATATACAGGGCTTTAATTTGATATTTGTTTTTAATATCAACTTTATTGTTACAATGAGCAAACATGAACTCTATAATGCATATGCTGTAAATTTTATTGGGGCTTGCTTTATGACCTATGCCTTATCAAATTTTGTAATGTTCTTGTATGCTTGAAAATAGTCTATATTCTCTAAGGATTGGTTGGATACAAATTTAATTAAGTTGTTTACTTCTTCAATGTTCTTGCTAATTTTTATATTTTGAAGACCTATTGATTTTAAAATCTTGCAATTCTGCTAAATTGGTTTTGTATATTGTCATATTTCACTAGGTGTACACATGTTTAAAATTTTATGTCATCTTGACTCTTGATTTTTTTATCATTGTGTAGTGACTCTTAGCGCTCAATAATTATTTATTATTTAAGACCCATTTTTCTGCACCAGCTTTCTTTTGGTTAGAATTTTTCTGACATATCTTTTACACGCTTTGTATGGAGTCCAGAAAATCGATTTCTAATCCAGAAAGTAAAATATTTCTTAGGCAATTCCAATGATAGAATTTGATACAGAGAATTGGCTACAAATATGGTCGAGGAAATAAAGTAACAAAAGGAGAAAAGTGAGCAGTTAATTTAGATATTAGAAAGTTCGTGAGAGCATTTCTAATCTTAACACTGGAGAAGCAAATACAAAATGGGCTTTACCAGAACCCACAGTGGCCGTACTGCTGGCACCACTGCTGTGGGAACCAGTGTGAGCAGGAAGCAGACATCTGTCCTCCCTGGCTCCTGCTGCTGCTGCCACTGCTGGTACATTGTTCCCGTGATGTCCTTTTCTGTAGTTGTATTGTGTTCCTATGCATTCCTTAAAATTAAGTTTTGTATTTAAGGGTTTTTTTTTTAACTTTATAAAAATGATATGCTGCTGTATATAATCTCCTGGGCTTATTTTCACATTTAATTATCTGTAGCCAAGATATATTCATATTGTAGCATGTCTCTCTAGTTTGTTTATATTTCATTGTGTAAACACACCAGAGTTTAATCATGTACTCTCTCCTGTTGATAAGCATTTAGATTATTTTCAGAATTTCTGTGAATAGTACTGCTATGACCTTCTTGTATGAAGATTTATTTAAAGACATGTAAATAAGTGAAATTGTGGGTCATAAGGTAGATGAATATTTATCTTTATGGGTTAATGAGGAGCTATTTTCTAGAGTAGTTTCACCAATTTACATGTCATAAAATTCAATAGATGGATGGATGGATGGATGGATGGATGGGTGATGGATGATAGATGATAGACAGACAGGATAAGATAGATAATATTTACAAGTACTCTAAATATTATTAACAAAATAAAAACAAACATTCTAAAACAGAGTGTAGAATCACAATTACACTTGCCACATGAAAAGTTTTGGCTTTTCATTTTCTGAAGGGAAAGTAGAAAGTCTCAAGCTGAAACATTTACTTTTACCTGGTAATGCATTCAGGTGTATTGAGGTATAATTTACATACAGTAAAAAAATCACTTTTTTTCAGAGGTACTGTTCTATGAGTTTTAACAAACATTTACAGTTGCATAATCACTACTACAAAGTATAGAACAGTTTATTATGCCCCAAATTCCCTTAATTCTTTGTAATCAGTCACCACCCACCTATCCATGGCTCCTGGCAACCATTAATCTAATTTCAATCTCTATGGTTTTGACTTTTCTGGAAAGTGAAACAAATAAAATCATATAGTAAGTAGCCTTTTTATCTGGTTTCTCCTAGTTAGTATAATGCTTTTGAGATTCATTCATATTTCTGTATGTACCAATAGTTAATTCCCTTTTGCTGCTGAGAAATTTTCTTTGTATAGAAGTACCATAGTTCATTTTTCCAATCACCAGTAGGATATTAGTGTTATTTACAGTTTTTGGTGATTGTTAATTAAGTTGCTATGAATATTTGCATATATGTCTTTGAATGGAATTTGTTTATCTTGGGTAAATATCAAAGGGTGGAACTGCTGCATTGTATGGTAAGTGTATATTTACTTTATAAGAAACTTCCAAACTTTTTTTTCTAATATAATTTTATAATTTTGTACTCCACTCACAAAACAAAAATGTTCTAGTTGCTCTGTATCTTTGTCAGCACTTGGTACTGTCAGTCTTTACAATTTTAGCTATTTAAGTAGGTATGTAGAGGTATCTCATTATGGTTTTATGATGCATACTCTGTCTAATGATATTGAGCATCTCACCAAATGCTTATTTGTCATCCGTATCTCTTCTTTGTTGAAGTATTTATATAAATCTTTTCTCCATTTTTTAATTAAGCTGTTTGCCTTCTTACTGAGTTTTAAGAGTTCTCTATATAATCTGACTACAAGTTGTTTATCATATGTGTGCTTTGCAAATATCTTCTAGTCAGTGGCTTGTCTTTTCATTTTCTTAATGTATTTTAAAGAGCCAAGTTAGAAGACATACTACCTAATTTCAAGACTTACTGTAAAACTAAATAAATCTAGACAATATGAAATGGGTGCAAGATGAACAAGTAGATAAATGAAATAGAATAGTCAATTGACTATTTTTCAACAAAATTTAAGGTAATTAATTGAGAAAAGATATTATTTTCAACAAAAGTTGCTAGAACAAATGGCCAACTTTATGAAACAAACAAAACAAAACACTTAATTTTTCCCTTGCACCATATACAGAAATCAATTTGAAATGAATCATACACCTAAAGATAAAATCTAAAACTTCAAAATTTTAAAAATAAAACATAAGAGAAAATTCTTGTGACCTTGGGTTGGGCAAGGATTCCTTAAATAGAACACGAAAGTACAAACTGTAAAAGAAACACATGATAAATCAGGCTTCATTAAAATTCAAAATTTCCATTTAATGACATTTAATCTTCAAAGCACCATATAAAATATATCAGATAAGTATTATTATCTCCATTTTACAGATGAAAAAATTGAAACAGAGAAGTTTAGATAACAAAGCTGGGAAGTTGTAAAGCAAGTGATCAAATGTGGGTATTGGCTTCTAAGTATAGGCTTTTGCCTCTCTATAAATGTAGAAGTCTAATACACTCTAATTGCAAACACAAGTAACTTTAATTAGCTGTGTAAACTCTGTATAAGATAATTGAAAACTGAATGTATGTTTATACATATAAGTTTTCTATTTCTGTGTATATATAGATATGTCTGCAGCTATGTAATCCCACAGATGTTTGGTGTGACCAGTTCGGGATTACTCCAAAGTAAAATTTTCCCAACTAATCTCCAATTGATCTGATAGGATACAGCAATTGCCAACTAACCTGTGGCTCCTGAGAAGTACAAAACATGATATAGGGCATCGCTAACTTTGCCACAAGGCTTTGGTGACCACACTAAAAAGAATTCAGCATCAATCATTCACCATGTCACATGCTTTCAGATATTGGTACAAAAAGTTACCTGTTATATGGACCTACATTCCTTGTGAGTTCTTCACTACACTGGTGCCTGTTCTGCTTGATTCTGAGAGCAGTAACTGAGAAATTTCACTAATAAAGATCATTATGAAGTGGAATGAAAACCAGTCCAAAACTCAAAATGCAAGCTTATATCAAGTTATCCAATGAAAACTGATTTGGGGGTGGGAGTGAGGACTAAAGCCAATGTGGAAACTCTCAGGGAGCTGAGAACAAGGGTAGAAATTCACACTAGAAATCATCCATCATTTACAAGAAGATTGGATCTCTTCCATGCATTCTTTCTATTTTTTAACATATTTATTTTTTAAAGTGGAATGCTCAATGTAGACTTAGAGTCAAATAGTGGATGCCTGATGAAAACAAAACAAAACACAAAATAAAACTTACCTTTCTCCAATGCAAATACAAATTAAACAATAACCCCTTCTTACCATTCCAGGTCAAAATTTCTGTTTAAATTCTGTGATCAGAGAAGAAAATATCATATATACCAGTGATAGATTCCTGAATTTAGTTGCCTTATTAAAATAACATTGATTAAGACAGCCATTTCAATTCCAAATTCTATTTGGTACTAGGTCCAGCACAAATAATGTCTCCTCTATTGCAAAATCCAAACCAAATATATTAAACAAGAGCACTTTTTTAACCTAGTTTGGTTTGAATCAGGTGTCTGCCCCTGAATCCACTGGGTTGAGAAGGTAGAATCACATTTACTGGATCCTAATGTGTTAATGATGTTGTTCAAAAGAGGAGAATTCATTCACTTCTAAGCAGTTACTTTATTAGCGATCTGCTATATCTCACTATTGACCCTCTGCCACCTCTCCCATGCTCCAAACTTTTTAGGCTCTACATGGTGCATTGTTAAGAGCTAGATTCCTTAGTGGGATATATGAAGCCCTTCCAGATGTCTGACTACTACTGAATTTAAAATCCGGTGCCTGACTTCTTTGCCACTAACCTGTGCCCTAAGCTTCTACTACACTAAACTTCCTATGAATTCTGGTCATGCCTCATCTTTTTGCATCAGCGGTCTTTTGAATGTAGTTTTACCCTGAATGAATCTGCCTGGGAAATGACTTCTCATTTTTTTTTAAAGATAGCTTAACCATCATCTTTATTAAAAAGACTTGCTAAATTCTCTTCAGTGTACTCTCATCTAGGACTAAATCAATTTCCTTTCCTTTGAGCATCCCGAGCTGCATTTGCTTAATTTTCTTGTGGTGTTGCATTACATAGTATTAGTTGGGACTATGGTCTGTTGATGTAGGCCTTTTCAACTTCTTGTAAATCAGTAGACAAAAGTGAATGTTTTTTGAAATAATGACTAATGAAATCAACTAACTAGTCAATTAATTAAAGCTTGAAACCAGGATTTACATGCTTCTTGTTTATGCTCTAAGCGGAATTTATGTTACTTTGTAATTTGCTTATTTTTTTCTAATTAATACCTTAAAGCCTTGTAATAAAATGTAGTTACTTATTTAAAGTATTTAACTAAGGGTAAAAATAAAATCAGAAACCTTTTCAAAGAAAGAGGTAGTTTTAATGGCCCAAAGTTTTATAGAGCATTCGATATCTCAGGCACTGTCTTAAGCACATTATTTATATTGTTATTAAATCCTTACAGGAACCCCATGATGTAATTACTATTTTATTTCAACTTTACAGATGAGGAATCTGAACTATGGAAAAGTTAAGTAACTTTATAGGAAGTCATCAGGATTAGATGGACACAATCTTGTTCCCAGACCTGTGTTTTTAACCAAAAGGGTTGTCTGTCTCTGTCAGAGATAGCAAAAGCCTCAAGTAATATAGTTGATATATTTAAGCACTGAATTTAGCTCATATTTCTTAGAATCCCCCATAGAATAAAGTCAAACATGTAAAGGATGGATGAAGGTAGAGATCATGGACATATATCCCATGCAGTTATATAAGGAATTGTGATGTTCTTCTGTTGCCATCTTGAAATTTCTAATAATTATTGAACAAGAAGCCTTGCATTTTAATTTTGCACTAGACCCTGAAAATTATGTGTTCTTGAAAAAATATAAAATTTCCAAGGAAGCATTTGTGAAATATACGAGTTTACATTTTATACGTTGTGAGTAATATTGACTATACATTTCTCCCCCGAGGAGGAAAAAATGATCTCTTTCATTTATTTAACTATTTTAAACATTTACATTATAATACTGGATAAGATAATCAGGATGACTCCTTTTTGAATGGAAGCATCCTGTGGGGCTAATTTCTTAAAAATGTTTTTTCCTAAAAGATGTCTAAAAAAATAATCAGCATTTCCTTCTCTGGCCATGTTGGTGGAGGGGAGAGGGGGAAGATACATGGTCAAGAGAATGCAAGATGAGCAGCAGGACAGTGGAGATGGGAAAGCATAAGAGATTAGGCTAGGAAGGAAGATCAGATAAGACAGTAAGAAGAACTTAGAAGCTGTATAAGGAATTTAGATGGTGTCTTGTACATACTTTGGAATAATAGCCCTGAGACTTTCTGTGGAGAAAGAACATGGGAAAAGTGTTGAGTCATACAGATTAGCCAGGAAGTAGTGTGGGGATGGGGGTTGGGGCGGGGGGTGGGGGAGTAAGATGTCGAAGAGCCGAGATTCTGCATGTAGAGAGAACAAGGGTTGGATTGATAAGGTTCTCTGAAGGAGTGTTTGGGAAGAAAAGGACTGTGGCTTCCTGAAGATGCGACAGTGAAAAGAAGCTGCAGTTGATGACTGACTGGCTATGAGACAGGAGAGTTAAATAACTCTGAGATCTTGGGCCAAAGCAATATGAAAATGTGATAGTACATTGAAAAATGATGGAGTAATTCTGTTGTAGTCAACCTTCCATGTCTTTCCTCATTTGTCAAATTGTAAGCTCCTAAAGTCAGGTTCTGTTTCATCAGTGCGGCTTCCGCATGCCCAACACGGTGCCCCAAAATGTATATAACCATGCCATCCCTTATCCTAGCTCACAAAGCGTGGTGCTGGGCTCATTAAATAGGCTGTGAGCAGCAATGACAAGTGACATCCATGAGACCCAAGAAACACGATATAGATAGCATGGTGTGGACCATACAGATAAATTAAAACTGTGTTGGAGACTCTTCCATCTTGTGGAAACCCTGTGAATTTCATTGAACAATAGCTATTTACTACTGAATGAGAAATACTTAATATGTATATCAGCTGAAAGAGATATTTGAAAAAGCAAGACATAGGAAAAGACTAAACTTTTCAAAAGAGTTATTGAATCACTGTTTATTTCCCTCCACAATTCCAGAATAGTGATTTTGCCCACAGCTATGTATTTATCGTGGTTTGATGCTCTCTGCAGCTATATTTTGGAATCTCAGATGTACATAAATAAATTAATCATAATCATCATTTCATAGTATGTTTACCAGTTATCGAGACATTGTCTCTTGGCTCTAAACCTGCCCTTCTATACTTGACTGTGATGTGGGGGCTGGAACTCTGAAATTTTATTTCTCTTGGCCAATTACTTTCTGTTATGCTCTACCAACAGGTGGAGCTTGAGGAAGTCCCTAAGGCTAGAAGAGCAAAAGGGACTTTTATTTTCTTGTTTGTTCCTTTTCTATCAGGTCACCCCAGCCTCTCTTCTGGTGAGCAGTGATAATACATTCCAAACTGCTTTTAATAAACACATAAAACTTTGTACCCAATAGTTATAGAATAAATATTCTTCTTGGGCACACATGGTACATGTTTTAAATTGACTAAGTATTAAGATCTAAAGCAAGTCCCAAAAAACTCCAAAGAATCTGTAACATGTATAAGAAAAAAATCTCCCTCACCATGATGCACGGTTACTAAAAACAGCCTCATACATTTGGAATAATAACTAAAAAGAAACCACTCCGAAAAAAAAAATATTATTCTAACTACCTCATAGATCAAAGAAGACACAGAAATTTTAAAAATACTTAAAGTTTGGTAAAAATGAAAATATAACATATCTAAATTTATAATATTTAGCTAAAACATTACATCAAAGGAAATTTAAATATTTTTATTTATATTAGAAAGGAAAAAAGGCCTTGCATTATTGAGTTAAGTTTAAAGGAAAAGAAATTAGCATAAGATTAACAAAATAAATGCAAAGATGGCAGAAGAAAGAAAATAATAAAGAGTAAACACATATTAATAACAGAGAAAGCAAATAGAGATCATCATAAAGGTCAAAGCTATTCTTTTGAGAGAAACTAGTGAAATAAGCAACCCTCTGGTGAGACTGACTAATAAGAGACATAAGTTAGAGAAAATGAAAAGGCACAAATGAAATCTACTAAGAATGAAAAGGGAGAACTTAGAGATTTAAAAAATAATATTATGTACAACTTTATGCTTTTTATGTATATGTCTCAACTTGCCATTGATGGAGTTTCCTGATCAATCAATCTACTTCATTACACACACACACACACACACGTATGTATGTATGTATGTATGTATAAATACACCTACTTTGTCCAAGACATTATTCTATACTCTGAGGATTCAGTGGTAATTAAGTCAGAAAGGTCTCTATTCTTATAAACTATAAGTGTCAATATCAGAGAGAGACAGAGAAATAAGATCTTTCAGAAAGTGATTGGACTATAAAGAAAATAAAACAGACTGATGTTATCATGGGTATGGCAGGCCTACTTCAAACTGAGTAGTCAGAAAATCTCCTCACTGGTAAGGATGTGTGTGCAAAGATATGATGAATAAAGAGAAGCCGGCTGTGAAACTATCTGGGGGAAGACTATTTTATTCCAGTACTGTCCAACAGAATTTTCTGTGATGATGAATATGTTCTATGTCCATGTCATCCAATATGGTATCGGATGACATGGACAAAATTCTGTCCAACAGAACTTTCTGTGATGATGAATATGTTCTATGTCCATGTCATCCAATATGGTAGCAGTAACCACTTTGCTTTTGTAATGTGACCAGTGTGAAGAACTAGATTTTTAATTTAATTTTAACTTTAATTAATTTTCATTAAAATAGTCCTGTGTATGTCAACAAAAACAAAATCTCAATAAAAAAAAGTTCATAAAGGAATATATTTACTAAGTTACTCATAAATAAAAGAGAAAGGTTTAAATACTAAAAATCTTTATTTAAAATTTTTCTACAAAGAAAACTCCAGGCCCAGGAAAACTGGCAAGTTTTACTTTCAATTTAATCTTATACTAAATGGTCAAGAAAAGTAGATAAAAGAAAATAATTTTCAGATTCTTTTAATAACAAAGCCAGATAAGAACTGCAGTGGAGGAGAGATTTTATAGACCAATTCACTGTGGACGTAGAAACAAAAATCTTAAACAAAATATTAGCAAGCCTAATACATCAAGAACTATAAATGGGATAATGACCAAGGTGGGTTAAGCAATGGAAAAAAAATTCAATAAATATTTACTGAATGAACAAAACAAACCAAACAGACACCTTAGCCTTCCTGGAGCTAAGAAACTATGAACCAACAAATACAATACATAGGCACAACACAATAAATACTATGGAGAAGAAGACAGCAGAGAAAGGGGATAGGTGCTGGCAAGGGAAGGGTTTGTTCAAGAAAGCCTCACTAAGAAAGTTATATTTGAGCAAATAGTGTAAAGATGTGAGGAAGAGAGCCATGTAGATAGTGAAGAAGTCTTCTAGGCAGAGGAGTTGGAGCACGTATGGCATGTTTGTCCTATAGCAAGAGGCCATGTGACTGGTACTGAGTAAGTGGAGAGAAGAGGTGGAGATAAAGTTCTGGGATATGACATGGGACTAGATCACAGAAGGCCTTGCAGGCCAGTCCAAAAAGTACATGCACCAAATGCGAAGCCACTCAAGGGTAGAGATTTAAAAGGAGCATCATACAACTTGATTTGTAAATAATTGCCCCCGCTGCTGTGTTTAGAATGGTCTGGATAGAGTAGAGAGAAAAATAAGGAGGTAAATGCAATAATATGAGGGAGAAGAGATGGTAGCTTGGAAAGAGATTCAGTGTTAAAGAAGTGGGGTGTGATTATCTTTGGATATATGTGAAGTAGAATTGGCAGAAGGTGCTGATGGATCTGATGTGGAATGTGAGGAGGAGGGGCCAAGGAAAGCTCCGAGGTTCATGGCTTGAACAAGTAGAAGGATGGAGTTAACATTTCCAGAAGTAGGGAGACTACAGAAGAACAAGTGTGAGGAGAAGGTCAGTAGCTCAGTTTCAAATGCTTATTACACGTGGAGGGTGGGGGACGATATTACAAAGATAGCTGGATAGATAAGTCTGGAGTGGAGGGCAGAGGTGTAAACTAGTGGCAAACATTTGTGTAGAATAGATGGTATCTAAAACTGAAACAAAAATATGACATCTATCTCTAAACCTGACCAAGACTGAACCAAAATAGAAAACCACAGATCTGTCTCACTTATGGATGTTGGTGCAAAAATATTAAATGAATAAAAGCAAATGGAATTTAATACCATATTTAAAAAATCTTTATAAAAAAGGATACATTCTAGAAACATAAAGGTTGTTCTTTATTAGAAAAAGCACTTACATAATCCATCATACTAATAAAGCTGAGAAGAAAAAAGCCAAAGCTGTACATATTTCGAGGATGCAGACAAGGCATTTGACAAAATTTGACATTCGTTCATCATAAAAATTAAATAAAAGCTAAAATTCTAGCCAAAAACATGCTAAAAAATGCATACATAAAGGATTTCATTGCAGTATCATTTGTGAAAATAAGAACAAAAAACAAAAACAAATATCCACCAGCAGGTCATTGATTGAATAAGCTACGTTAACTACAAAGTCCACAGTTGAAAAAAGTATAAGGATATCTCTTCCTATGTACAATTACAGAGTAACATGTAGAGTATACAATTGAGAGGGGGAAAAGGTAGAGAAAAAACAAAGCATTCTATTATTTATTAAATAAAAAAGGGATATGAATGTATGCATATATTTCCTGTATTAAAATTAGAAGAATAAAAAAATCTGTGGGGAGGGAAGAAACAAGGTTCAGGGACAAACTTAAAATCTACCCTCCCCAAAATATTTCTGGTTTATAAATTTGACCTGGATGGCACTAGGCAAAAATTTTGCAAAATTATAAAACAAAATTATATTAGAAAAAACAATTTCTAAATATTGAAAGCAAAATGAAACAAAAGCTGTACTTAGCTGTATATTAAGTTGGTGGCCTTACCACACAAAGAAACTTTTTCAAATTATTTTAAAACACAGTAATTTGATGTTGGATCATTAGTGAGACAAACTCTAAGTACAAAAAGACCTGAAAAAAAAAATTCCTAAACAGCTTCCAAGAAACATGTTACTTGTGGCAGTGTTTAAAGATTTTAAGATTGATGTCCATATATGATGAGATAACAAACAAACAAACAAACAAAAAAACGAGTAAAGTCAGTTCATTGGCAACTAAGACTTCTGTCTTGAGAAAAAGAATGTTGATGTAAGATTGATAAAATTTAGCGAAATCCTGTAGTCCTCAATTTAAATAGAAATTTCAGCTTATTTATATTGTATTTTATCTTAAAGAATACTTATTTACTAATTATTTGCACTGAAAAGTCCTAGAAATGATCAGAGTTGTTAAAAGTACCACAGTTACTCAGCTTATAGCCTCTAAATATTGTTTTCAATTAAATGGAATTAAGACTTCTTGGGGAAATTGTGTTTCTAGGTCTGTGATAAGAAATGTACCAAGAGAATCTGGGAGCATCTTGAAATACCAGAAAGCAAAGAAGCTACCAAGGTTTACTGAAGTTATGTCCAAAGACTCAGGAACTACCTAATATACTATTTCCCACAATTTGTAGTCATAAATTGAAATATCTCCCAATATCAAATGTTGGTGAGGATGTGGAGTAATAGTAGTTCAGTGAATTTGAAGAGATATCTAACCTATAGCTACAATTCTCTTTCATGGTTTGAGGAACTCATACATTTTCCTTAAGCATGTAAAAGATTGTTCATAGCAGTGCTGTTTGTACTAACAAAACACTAGGGGAAAAATGTCCATTGAGAGAAAATGAATGAAAAATGGTATGTAAAACAATGGCAGTCAACATGTATAACTTTCATAAGTGAAATACTGAGTAAAAAAAAAAATATATATATATATATATATATGTGTCTGAGAAAAACACATGCAGAAAAAAATTTTATTACAATAAAGTTAAAAATAGGTAAAATTAAACAATATACTATTTAGAATTATGTATTTTTAAAAAGGCAAAGGAATTGTAAGTTTCAGAATTTTGGTTACCTCTGTGAGAAGAGTAGAATATAATTGAGAAGGGAACTTCAAAGGTTTTACAAAGTCCTATTGCTTATTTTGAGTGTTAGATACATGTTTATTATACTATTATTCTTTAAACTGCTCTACATATGTCACAGATTATATTTGTGAGGTTATTCATATAAAATTAAAAATCAAATGAGATAATGGAAGTATTTTATTACAAGACTCAAAATAATTATAAGAAAGCAAAAATGTTTGATTGCAGGTGAATCTGATCAACTCTCACTCTAGGCAAGGCAGTGATGTGGAGGCAAGACAGAAAGAACGCCCACTCACAGGGAACTGACCTGGATACCATGCAGTGCACAAGGACCTGCTCCATGGCCCATGGCAGGGAAGCCAGGCAGTTAGGCTATAAGCATCTGCTTTTTTTTCAGGAGATTCAAATGATGAGTAAATGTAAGATACCAGATCTATGCCTGAACCAGAGGATGAAGTTTTGAGAGAGAACTGAGACTCTTTTCCAGCAAATCTATAGTGAATGAATTCAACTGAAAGAAGTCAATAGGCCCATGTGAAAAATCTTCTTATCTCTTGCCCTTATTGGGTCCAGGTAGGCTGGCTGGCCTTCATTTATGTCTGCTCCTTTACTTCAAAAATCATTGAATCTAAACAATAATATTGTTTATTCAGCAAACATTTGCTTATTTCCTGTTGTGTGCTGGAGATGAGCAGAAAGGCATAAAGATGAATGAGTAACCCATCTACAAAGTAACCCAAGGGGGCATGAAGGTTGTGAGGAGGAGCTGAGTTAGGTAATTACTGACAAATTCATTCATTCATTGAACCAACATTTATCAGTCAATCCCTGTGCTGGACTCTGGGCATAAAGTAATAAATATGACATTGCTAATGTCCTCAGAGACTCACAATCTAGTTAAGGTGGCAGATATTTAAGCAGAAATTTGCAACACGATCTGGTAAATCCAGTGATATTATGAGTATTATGAGTATTATGAAATAAGAGCACTGTCTCATGGCAGGAGGGAAAGAACTAAGAGCAGAGATTTGAAGAAGACTCTGAGTTAAATATTAGATAATTAACGTGAATTAAATAGGAAGAATATGAGAACAGGATTCCAGACAGAAGGGGTGGTATGAAAAAGGCATTGAGGTAAACAAACAAACAAATGAAAAGAACAATACCCATCCTGAGTGATGGAAGTTGGAGGTGGAGTAGATCATGGAAGACGTTGACTTCCTAGAGAGAAGTTGGATTTTTATTGTAAATATAAGGAAACCACTGAAAGAGTTGATGATGGAGAAGATATCATGTGATCTGAATTTTTCAAATAATACTCTGGAGGCTGTGTGGAGACTAGCTTTGAAGAGATCAGAATGAAATCAGAGGAGCTAATGAAAGACAAGAATAAGTTAAGGTTAAGATGGAGTTCCATTCTGGGTATGTTGTCTCCAAGGGACCTGAGAGACAACACTCAGGAGAAGTCAAATGAGCAGGAAGCACTGAGTCAGGTCTGAGTATGAGCACAGTCAAATGAAGATTCTACATTGGACTGCTCCTGAGCAGTGGGGGAGGGAATGCAGGAAAACAGTGCCTCCCTTCTGTAGATTATGTTCAGGCTCATCCAGAACCCAGGACTGAGAGACCAAAAGAATCAAAGAAACACAGTCACAGGAGCAACACATGGTCAGTGTGGCTCTTGCATGCCTTCCTCAAGCTTGACAAACCTGGTGGAAAGCATTTCCAGCATGTCACGGTTTATATTTTCTTACTCTCTCAACAGAACATGATAAGGAAAGAACACCACATGTCTGAACTAGATGTAAATCAGATGGAAAGTGGTTCACAAGAGATTTTGTTCTAAATAATAGGTCACACCTTTTCAAGCTCCATTAAAAGAGACATAAAAATCAGTATCTATAAAATCCTGAATTTCATTTTTCACTAAACTAAATTTGAAATCACCCGGCGCCCCTGTCAACTTCACTTTATTGGTAGACAGATGGGGAGAGAAGTGGATCATATCTCATTCATTCAGTAGGTTATAGAATCTAAGAACCATAGATTCTCATGACTAAAGGGTATATTCGAGGTCAATTTACCTGACCTCTCTTCAGAAACTTGAAATAAATCTCTACCAGTAATATTACAAGAAAGAATTCCTTCAGTGGCCTTAGTAGAGGGCCAGGACAAGCTAATGTTCTAGGACCACTTTGGAGATGTGGAGGAAGGGTAATAGTGGAATGGGCCTGCAGAGTAGCAATGGAAAATAATACTTTGGATGATGTCAGTGAGGAAATATGATCTTGGCAATAAGCCCCTTCCAGTGTGAGCTGAGTTACATGTGGGTCTGGCAAGAAAAAAAATAAAGAATTCATATACAGAAAAAATAACTAGTCCAAAGCAAAAAACAGGAATTGGAGGGTGTTTATCATTATACTCCACTCATTCTACCTATGTTATTGAGAGGTGCCTCTGCAGATAATATAACACACACACACACACACACACACACACACATATATATATTTTAAAAACCTATTGATTATTTTCACATTTCATTCTCTACAAATCATCATTCAACCCAAATTGTGTCTGACACCCAGGAGAGGTAAATGACTCGCCCAAGTTCACAATTAAAAGGCAGAAGAATATAGAAGCAAAACACAGTGTTTCTTGTGGTATAACTTCTTTCACAAGAGGAGCCCATTTTTTATTGAGAATGTATTTTTAAATTACTTTTATCATGGTTATATATATCTATATATCTTAGATATATATATATATATATATATATTCCTAAAATTTGTTATTTTAACCTTTTTTAATTATATAATTAGTGGTCCTAATTACATTAAAATATTTTACAACTAGCACCACTACCTATTTCTAAAATTTTCATCACCCCAAGTCAGAAACTTTGTAACTATTAAGCAATAACTCTCCATCTCTCTCCTCTACTCGGCATCTGATAACCTCTAATCTACTTTCTATCTCTATGAATTTGCCTATTCTAGATATTTCATGTAGAGGGAATTATGCAATATTTTTCTTTTATGTCTGGCTTATGTCAAGTGGCACAACATGTTAAAGTTTATTCATATTTTTAGTATGTTTTAGAACTTCATTCAGTTTTTATGGCTGAATAATATTCCATTGCATTTATATATTACATTATATTTATCAATTTATCTCTTTTTATTTTTAACACTTCTTAGGTAACTTGGATCTCAGACTTAGACGCTTAGAGTATCCTTGTTACCAATAATCAGTATTTATTATTATTTTAAAAATAATTTTATATTCTTAAATTATAGTTGACATACAATGATTTTTAATTTCAAGTGTACAATGTAGTAATTAGACATGTGAATCACTTACAAAACAACCACCACAATAAATCTAGTACTTATCTGACACCATACATAGTTATTACAATATTATTGACTATATTCCTTATGCTTTACTTTACTTCCCCATGACTATTTTGTAACTATAATTTGTACTTTTTAATCCCCTCCCCTTTCCGCCCATCCCTAAACACTCTCCCATCTGGTAATCAAAATATTCTCTGTATTTGTGAGTTTTTTCTGTTTTGTTTGTTCATTTATTTTGTTCTTCAGATTCCACATGTAAGTGAAATAATATGGCACTTGACTTTCTCTGTCTGACTGAATCCACTCAGCATAATACCCTCTAGGCCCATCCATGTTGTTGCAAATGGCAGGATTTAATTCTTTTTTATGGCTGAGTAATATTCCATTGTATATATGTACTACCTCTTCTTTATTCATTCCACCATGGGTAGACACCCAGTTGTCTCCATATCTTGGCTGTTGAAAATAATGCTGCAATGAACATAAGGATTTACATGTCCCATCGAAGTAGTGTTTTGGGTTTTTTGGATACATACTCAAAGGAGGGGTTATTGGGTCCTTCTTTGCCTTTTGTTGTAGCCTTTGTTTTAAAGTCTATTTTGTCTAGTATAAGTATTGCTACCCCGTTTGTTTTATTCATTTTCATTTTCATTAAATATCTTTTTTCATTTCTTTATTTTCTTTGTAAAATTAAATTTGTTAGGGTAACATTGGTTTATAAAATTAAATAGGTTTCAAATGTACGATTCAACAATATGTCATGTACATTGTGTGTTCGCCACCCAAAGTTAAATTTCCTTCCATCACCATAGATTTGACTCCCTTTACCCTTATCTACCTCCCCATCTTTTTCTTTCCCTCTGGTAAACACTAAGCTGTTGTCCATGCCCATGTATCTGTTTGTTTGTCTTGTTCATTTGTTGCTTTCAGTTTTATATCCTACACATAAGTGAAATCATATGGTTCTCAACTGTTTCTGTTTGACTTATTTCACTTAGCATGATAACCTCAAGATTCATCTGTGTCATCACAAATAGCAGTATTTTATCTTTTTCTTATATATATACACACAATAGACTATTATACATATAGATTACATATATAGACTATATATAAATTATATATAGTCTATAAACTATATATATATACCACATCTATAGTCAATAGACTATATCTATATACCACGTCTTCTTTATCCAATCATGTATCAAAGGGCACATTGGTTATTTCCACCTCTAGACCACTGTGAATAATGCTACAGTAAACATTAGGGTACATATATCTTTATAGATAAATATTTTAAAATATTTCGGGTAGATACTCCGAAGAGGAATTGCTGGGTCATATGGTTATTCTATTTTTAATTTTTTGAGGAAGTTTCATAATGTTTTCCATAGTGGCTTACCAATTTACAGTCCCAAGAGCAGTGTATAAGGGTTTCTTTTTCCCCCACAACCTCTCCAACACTTGTTATTACTTGTCCTGTTGATGATTACCATTCTAACAGGTGTAAGTGGTATCTCATTGTGGTTTTGATTTGCATTTCCCTAATGGTTAGTAAAGTTGAGCTTCTTTTCATATGTCTGTTGGCCTTTTGTATATCTTCCTGGGAAAAGTGCCTTTTCCAGCCCTCTGACCATTTTTGAATTGGAATGTTTGTTTTGTTGTTGTTGTTGTTGTTGTTGTTTGTTGTTGTTGTTGTTGAGTTGTATAAGTTCTTTGTATATTTTGGATATTAGCCCCTTATCGGAGGCATTTTTTGCAAATATCTTCTCTCATTTAGATGGTTGCCTCTTTGTCTTGTTGATAGTTTTTGTTGCTGTGTAGAAGCTTTTTAGTTTGATATTGTCCTATTCATTTACTTTTTATTTTACTTCCTTTAAGGTCAGATTCATAAAATTCTCTCTAAATTCAAGGTCTATTCAAGGTCTATCTTCTCTTCTACGCAATTTATTGTTTCAGGTCTTATACTTAGGTCTTTGATCCATTTTGAGTTAATTTTGGTGTATGGTGACAGAGAGCAGTATAGTTTCATTCTTTTGCATGTGGCTTTCCAATTTTTCCAGGACCAGTTATCGAAGAGGCTTTCCTTTCTTTAGTGTATGTTTTTGGCTTCATTGTTGAAAAGGATACACCCATATACATAGGGGTTTGCTTCTGGACTCTCAATTCTGTTCCATTGGTCTGTGTCTGTTTTTGTGCCAGAACCATGCTGTTTTTGATTATTGTCACTTTGTAGTATAATTTAAAGACAAGCAGTATGATATTTCTGGCCTCGTTCTTGGCTTTTTGTTGTTGTTGTTGTTTTGTTTTTTCCAGAATTGCTTTGGCTCTTCAGGATCTTTTGTGATCACATACAAAACTGGTGCTTTTTTTTTTTTATTTCTTTAAAAAATGCCATTGGGATTTTGATAGTGATTGCATGGCAGCATCCACTTATGATTAAAACACTTAATAAAATGGATCTAGAAGGAAAATACCTCATCATAATAAAGGCCATATATAATACTTAAATGGTAAAAAACTAAAAACATTCTCTTTAACAGCAGGAACAAGACGAGGCTGTCTGTTATCACCACTCTTATTGAATATGGTGTTGGAAGTCTCAGTTAGAGCAATCAGGCAAGAGAAAGAAATAAAAGACATCTAAATTGGGGATTAAGAGTTAAATTGTCACTTTTTGCAGATGACATGATTCTCTATATAGGAAACCCTAAAACGCCACTAAAAAAACTATTAGAAACGATAAACAAATACAGTAAAGCTTCAGGATACAAATCAACATACAAAAATTCATAGCGTTCTTATACATTAACAATGAATTTTCAGAGAAATAAATGAAAAAAAATTTTGCAATTGCAACAAAAAGAATAAAATACCCAGTAATAAACCTAACAAAGCATGTGAAGGACCTATATCCTGAAAACTACAGAACATTATTGAAAGAAATTGGAGAAGAAACAAAGAAATGAAAAGATATTTTGTGTTCATGGATTGAAAGAATCAACATAATTAAAATGACTTATTACCCAAAATAATATACAGATTTAATGCGATATCCATCCCTTTACTTTTAATCTGTCTTTCAATCTGAAATGAATCTGTTTCAATCAGCATATCTAAAAGTCTTGTTTCTTATCCATTTAGCCATTTGATGTCTTTTGATTGGAGCATTTAATCCATTTACATTTATAGTAATTGTTAATAGATATATAGTTATTGTCATTTTATTATTCATATTTTTCTCTTTCTTCTTCTATTTCTCCTTCTCCTTCTTCTTCTTGTCCCTTTAATAATTTTTGTAATACAGATTTGGTGGTAATGAACTCCTTCAGCTTTTTATTGTGTGAGAAGTCCTTTATCTGTCCTTCAGTTCTAAGTAAGGTGTTCATCACTTTGAATATTTCCTGCCAATCTCTTCTGTTTTGCAAAGTCTCTGTTGAGAAAAGAGCTGACAGTATAATGAGAACTCTTTTGTAGGTAACTGTTTTTCTCTTGCTGCTTTTAAGATTCACTCTTTGTCCTTAACCTTTGGCATTTTAATTATGATGTGTCTTTCTGTGGTCCTCTTTTAAATGTTTTGGGTAGATACCCAAATATATTTTGTTTGGGACTCTGTGATCTTCCTGAGGTTGTATATCTATTTTTGGCACCAGGTTAAGGAATTTTTCTGTTATTATTTCTTCAAACAGGTTTCAATTCCTTGCTCTCTCTTCTCTTTCTGGTACTTCTATGATTTGAATGTTGGTATGCTTGATATTGTCCCAGAGACCCCTTACACTATCCTCATTTTGGGGGGTTCTTTTTTCTTGTTGTTGTTCTCATTAGGTGTTTTCGGCTACCTATTTTCTAAATTGCTAATTTGATCCTCTCCTACCTCTAATCTACTCTTGATTTGCTCTAATATATTCTTCATTAGAATACATTATTATATTCTTTATTTCTGACTGGTTCTTTTTGTGTTTTCTATCTCCATTTTTATGTTTTCTAACTCTTTGTTGAAATTCTCACTGAGTTCATCTACTCTTTCCTTAAGTTCATTGGTTATCCTTATAATAAGTGTTTTGAACTCTGTATCTGGAAGATTGCTCATCTCCATTCTGTTTAGTTCTTTTTCTAGAACTTTGTTTTGTTTTTTCATTTGGGACATATTTTTTGTCTCTCCATTTTGACTGCCTTCCTGGTTCTATGTATTAGGTAGAGTTGTTAACATCTATTGGTTTTGGTAGCATGGTCTTATATAGTTGGTGTCCTTTGGAGCCCAGTGGCTCAATCTCCTTGGTCACCTGAGCTGAGTGCTTCAGGTTGTTCCTTGTGTAGATTATGTGTGCCCTGCTGTAGTAGTTGAGACTTTATTGCTATTGGCACATCAGTGGGAGGAACTGACCTTCGAACTTATTTCTCTGAGGATTGATGTCGACTACTGTGGAGGAACCGGTGTGCGGGAGCTTATTGCATGGAGCAGAATTTGCTTTAGTGAGGCTCTAGTGCCTGCTAAGTCCACTCTTTGGGGGTGTGTCATTTGTGGAGGTAGTTGTGTGGTGCTGTGATATGATCTGAAGTTGGTCATTGGGTGTGTTAGTTCTGGGACCTCTTAGAAGGGGCTCTGTTACAGGCCAAGGTCAGCTACTGCCTGTGCCCAGCCCAAGACCACTTTGATGAGCTACAAAGTGATCTGCAGATAGTTGTCACTTGTGCTGGACTTAGAGGTGCCTAAGAGTGGCTAAACTGCAAACTGAGCCTGGCTGCCCTTAGTGCTGGGCATGGAGCTGTTTATCAAGAGACACGGGCACACCAAAGTCAGATGCTTCTTGTTTCGGGTTTGGAAAACTTTCAGAGATTTTAGAAAAGTCTGAAGCATGAGCCGAGACAGGCCCTTTGTATGGAAAAGTCACTAGAAGCAGCTCAAGTGGGCCTGCAAGTTGGGTGGTGTGAGTTCTCAGGGAATCACCAGCGTGAGGCAAACAGTGTTAGCCAGGTTGATAGAGACTCAGATATGGAGGCCAACTGTGTCTGCATGCTGTGTGGGGACAGGGTTCAACAAAAGAACAATGATTTCTTCCAGGACTTCTGTCTGAGAGAATGAAGCCCCTACAATCCTTGCCCTGAAGCCAAACAATTTAGTTCCTCCCTATATATTCCTGGCACCTTTCAAACTGCTGTCCCAGTGCTGAAGTTCAGAGAGAATGAGTGCATCAGTGAATAAGTTCATGCACAGGCCCTTTAATAGGAACACCTGGGACTCCAGTAGCCTGCTGTCTCATTCAGCCACAATCTCTGCTAGTTTTCACAGCCAGAAGTTGTGGAGAATTCTCTTCCTGGCACTGAAGCTCTGAGCTGTGTAGCCCAGTGTGGGGCTAGGACCCCTCGCTCCTCAGGTAGGACCTCTGCAGTCAAGATATTTCTTCCAATTCTCAAGTGCCAGACATGAGTGTGGGATCCACCCATTTTGTGTCTCTATACCTCCTACCAGTCTCGAAGTGGTCTTTCATCTTTTCTGTATGTCCTTAGTTGTAGGACTTCTGTTCAGCTAGACTTCAGGTTATTCCTAGTGATGGCTATTCTGAAGTTTAGTTGTAATTTTGATGTGGTTTTGAGAGAAGGTGAGCACAGTGTCTACCTACTCCACCATTTTGACTGAAACTCAAAAAACCTTTAAATTTCCAAATTCAAATACATATGGATGAAAAGGTCTTAAATTTGTTGCCTATTTCTGAGATAAAAAGAAAGATATGTCCTAATTGTCACTTCTCATTCTTACCACTATTCTAATGCCCAACTCTTCCTCCTAGGACAGTAACTGAGGGTATCTGTCTTTAGCACACTTTTGTAGAGGGAGTTGATGTTTTTCTGAAGTTGACTGAGGGCAAAACTCAGGCAGGCAATAAAGTATATGAGGCAGCCAGATGGAGGCAAAGCTGACAACGCAGGACCCATCCTCTGTCACTGAGTCACAGATGGCCAGCACTGAATGAAAGGAGCAGCTGTGTTATGAGGTGAGTGGAGACAAGTAAGCATCCGGACCTATCTATCCTGTGGTGCATTTGCACATCTGGTCTTGATTGATTCTCCATTCCATTTCCAGGGTGGAGTGTGTGTGTGTGTGAGTGTGTGTGTGTGTGTGTGTGTGCATGTACATGTGTGTGTAAGAGCAATCTAAGCAGATGAGAACTTCCAGCAAACAGATCACAAAGGAAAGATGTAGGACAAATGGGACAAGGCACAGTGTACAATTTAAGAGGAAGTTGCTAATAAAAATGCTCTCCCAAGGCCATCAATGTCCTTTCTTCTTTGTCTTTCACAAGCAATAAATGCCTACTTTTTAAAAGAGTTTTGGGGAATGAACTTCTGACCCAAATTTGTGCAGTCAGGTGAATCTGCCTCCAAAGAGAACTCAGCTGCTTCCTCCTGAAAGTCTTGAATTTTGCCTCTTACTCATGGTCCTTTTCAGAAACTGAATATCTATATTTTATCTCTGATTTTCTCTCAGCCAAACTTTATCCTCCACTCACCATGTGCTTCTTGCAGCCTATACACACTCTTATCTCCCTTGCTCTCTGTCTTGTCCCCCACTTCACCCTTCATCCCTCCTCTTTTCTTCTCTCCCCTGAGATCCCGCTAACTCTTTGCTAGCCCACATGTCATTATCCACTGTCTAAGGCAGACCTCTATTCACTTTCCTCTTACTTACCTTCATTGTTGTCATGATTCTCTCAGGGTTTTATGCTCAGTAAGCAGCTGAAGGTACACTTTGAACTTAAAGGGGAGGAGGATATTGTGCCACTGACTATCAGTTTTCCAGACTATCCTGCATGGCAGTTTATCAGGCTAAATACTACTAATTGAACATTCTTGAGTGTGTATTGCTCTCAAGAATTTCACAGAAGATGTTGCTGTGCTTTGAAACAGAGCTTGAGCATTCCTGGATTTGTTATAAACCACCTAAACTCATCAAATATCACTAGATTCCTAATGGGATAACATTTGTTTCTGGGAATTTACCTTTTATTGAGTGTGAAAGGAAGAAACAAAGAAAAACTGACATTGAGTAAAAGCCAGGCCATCCCAGGCCTATCTTGTGCTTTATACTTCATCTTTCATTACTCACCAAGAGTTCTATGCCATTGCCTTTGAAGCTTCATACATCTATGGATCTTAGCCCTTATTAGATTATGAGCATAAAATGAATTATTATTATATGAATAATATTATTATTATATGAATTATATGTCAGGAAACACAGGACTGACTGATGACCTGTTCATGCACCATTCACATTAACTGTGGACACGTCACTTCCATTCAGTTGGCCTCATTTTCCACACTTGCAAAAATGTAAATATTAGAAGGATGATAGAAGCTCATGAATGTTTCTTTAATACTTATCTTTCTGTGAATCAAAGTTCTAGGATGTACCCATTAGCATCTTTTTCTTTTCAACATTTTCCCAGAGCTCCCTGTGTTGACACAAGACATGCCTGCTATTTTGTTAAAGAAATGGCAATCTTTAAGCAGGCAACACATTCATAAATCTGCACTGAAGATGCCATAATTAAGTCTTAGGAAAAAGTAAACCATTATTCTCAGAGTTCCCAGGGCCCGAAGGAAAGGCACACAACCAACTGTCCCAGAACTCCCTACCTGTTATGCAGAGGCTCTGTCTTCACCCTGCAAACAAAGCTGGGAGATGCTTCATCAAGGTGATTACCCAGGAAAATCCAGCTCTGCTTCTGTCTTTAAGCCCTAGGAAAGTCAAAAAAAAAAAAAAAGTAGATGTGAAGGGTAGATAGTAAGAATGTACCTTTACAAATATTGTTTGAATTTTTATGAAAATGTTCAGTATATTTTTATATAACTGTGTATATCAATAAGATAAAAGGTCAAAGGCATCTCAGATCCTCTCTCTCACTCTGTCCCTTTCTCTTTCTTTCCCTCTTTCTTTCTCTTGGGGAAGCAGGTGCTATACAACAACAATGCCTTGGCTCTCAATGTCACTGAATAGCAACTTTGATTACTACTGATTGGGCTTATATTTTTCATTTTTGTAATTTTAAATCTTTCTGTGGAGGCCAGTAATGTTAACTGAGAATTACCTGAGAATTCCACAATATAGCTGGGGTGTCTATTTTCAAGTAGAGCAACAATAACAACAAAAAATTAATATATGATTCCATACTACCTGTGATAGTTAATTTTTGCGCTAAATTTTGTAGGCCACAGTGCCATGATATTCGATTAAACACCAGTCTGGATGTTGCTGTGAAGGTACATTTTAGATCAGATCAACATTTAAATCAGTATATTTTGAGTAAAATAGATTGCCCTTCATAATATAGGTAGGCCTCATCCAATCAGTTGAAGGCCTTAGGAGTAAAAGACTGACTTCCTTGAGGAATAAGGACTTTTGCCAGTCGACAGCCTTTGAATTGAAGTTTCAACATCAACTCTTCTCTAGATTTTCGATCTGCCAGCTTGCCTTTCAGATTTTTGACTTGCCAGCTTCCATAATCGTATCAGCCAATTCCTTAAAGTAAACCCCTCTCACTCTCATTCTCTCTGCCATATTCATATATATTATAAAATAACCTTCTCTTTTAGTTAATTGTACAATGTTATCCTTGACTCCTAGGACTGTCTCTCCGTCATCCTTTTTTCACTCCTCAACCCTGTAAAAGAGCTGAAGCTCAAATACAAACATTACCAGGGGCTTATTACATATGCTCAATGCCTCAATAGTCTTCCAGTGTCTTACTGTGCTTTATATATCTCACACAATTTAAAAGGAAATATATAAATGTGTTTTTTTCCAGAAAAACACAATCTATATACATGAGAATATTCATGTTGAGGTGAAAAGTGAGAAAGTATGAAATCAGTTAAAAATGTTTTTTAGCATCTTTTTCAAAGAAATATAAAAGAGATTTATTCATTTTACTCTAAGGAATACATGTATTCCTTGAACTAATAAAGATTAGTTGAGTGCCCCTGCATAGAAAGCTCTGCACGGTGGGTCCTATTGGGGCTAATGGCATGATCTGAACTCAGAGACCATGGGAGGTGCATGATCCAGACATAAACAACCAGGATGCAACAGGGGCTGGAAATAAATGAACAAATGCCAGCACTGGGAAGCAGGAGAAAACTATAGAAAGTTGTGTATGGTGTCATATATCTCTTATGGGTGGTGTATAGAGGGATGAAGATGGAGTTGAAAAGATCATTTACACATATACACATATACAGACCCCAAGTACACACATATACAGACCCCAAGCCCAGAGTGTGTGGAAAGTACAAGGGAACAGTAATGGTTTTCTGGCTGCGGGTGAAGTCATGCTAAAGAAGTAGTAAGATATAAGGTGGAAATGACTGAGACCAGGCATGGCTTGCAGGTGCACCACTCTAAGACATCTGGCCACAGAAACAACCTCATGGATTACATACATTCAAGTCAGCCATGCTCTTCAGCAAATTTTAAGTAGGCAGTTCCAATTTCAACTGGTCTCCAGTAAGAAGTACTTGAAGTAACCTCTCCCAATTTCCCAACAAAATGCCCATGAAAACAAAGTATAAAGCAATAGATACATGTTTCAAGACTAAAAGACAATCAACCAAGTACCAAAAACATGAGACATTTCCCTTAAAATATTAACATGATGAGATCTGGTAGCACATTTGTCACCCTGTTCTCTAGTATCCAGAAACAAAGCAAACCTGAAAAGATTATTTACACATATACACATATACAGACCCCAAGTACACACATATACAGACCCCAAGCCCAGAGTGTGTGGAAAGTACAAGGGAACAGTAATGGTTTTCTGGCTGCGGGTGAAGTCATGCTAAAGAAGTAGTAAGATATAAGGTGGAAATGACTGAGACCAGGCATGGCTTGCAGGTGCACCACTCTAAGACATCTGGCCACAGAAACAACCTCATGGATTACATACATTCAAGTCAGCCATGCTCTTCAGCAAATTTTAAGTAGGCAGTTCCAATTTCAACTGGTCTCCAGTAAGAAGTACTTGAAGTAACCTCTCCCAATTTCCCAACAAAATGCCCATGAAAACAAAAGTATAAAGCAATAGATACATGTTTCAAGACTAAAAGACAATCAACCAAGTACCAAAAACATGAGACATTTCCCTTAAAATATTAACATGATGAGATCTGGTAGCACATTTGTCACCCTGTTCTCTAGTATCCAGAAACAAAGCAAACCTTTTCTAGCAAAAAGAAAGAAGATATTACAGAATCTTACCTTACTGCCTGCTACCTATCTACTCAGAAACTCAAGCACTGTATGTATGCAAAAACCCGATACAAACCTACTTTTAAATTTTAAGTCAGTGAGAAGGCTCTTTCTCACACACCATTATCACACACCTCATCTTTACCTTGTTCTCTGTGCACATTTAAAGCCCCCCCCCCCAAAAAAAAAACTCCCAGGGGCTGAAGAATGGGAAATCAGGACAGGTTACATGACTTTCTGGGAAATATAGTCTTTACCAATTTCTGCTCTTTACCAGTGGCTCATATGAGTGACCCTTTTCCTTCTTTTTTCACCCTAATTTCCTGTCTCCTCCCATCACCTACTACATATGTAATAAAGAAGATCTTGCCCCTTACTTAAAATTGTCCATTGTCTTTTATTGTTCTTTATTAATATTTAAAATCCTTACTATTGCTTCCAAAGTCTTAAATTATCAGTCTTTCATTTTATTTATGGCAGATTCTCCAGATCTTTGCAAGGTTAGCTCCTTCTCTTCCTTCAAGTTCTCCTCCTTAGGACTTTCCTGACTGCTGTCTCTAAAGTAACCATAACATCATCTAATGTAATTATAATATTTTGCCAAGGCTTCTCATCATTTTATATTTGTCTAATTGGTGAATTGACTGCAATGGTTTCCACGCTCATTTTGACCCTATTTTAGCTACAGAACTTTACTAGAGTGAGTGAAGAGGAGGAAACTATGGATTCATTTTTCAAACAGATTTATGGAATGCAGAATGTGTTCCCGGTATAATTTTAATGTTAGCAGATACTGTGGTGCCAAGATAAGCGAGTACTCTGTTCATACACCCTGCATTTCAGGAGGGCATAGATGCAGTAAAGACATTTAATAATAAAGTTCAAAATCCGCTCATGACAAACACTGTCAACAAACTCAAGTACAAAGGAAGTTCCTTATTCTGATAGAGTAGCTACAAAACATCATACTTCTGGTAAATCATTGAAAGCTTTCTTTCTAAGGTTGGACATAAGAGTTCTGGCTGTCACCATTTATTGGCCTTACAATAGAAGTTGGCATATTAGGGATTAGAAGTCAGCACAGTGGTCACTCAGAGGGGAGTGAGAAGTGCCTGGAAAAAGAGGTTCTTATAGAGTTCTATAAAATCTATTTTTTGATCTGATTTGGATTACAGGGTGTGTTCTCTTTTTTTGAAATTCTTCTAAATGTACGCTTGTGATTTGTGCATATTTCCACATGAATGTCATATCTCCATAAAATATTGACTTAAAAATAATGGGAGCAACCTGGATGTCTATTAATAGGAGAATAAATAAATGGAAATATGTACATACTGTTATAATTTATTTAACAATTTAAAAAGAATGTGGAAGAGCTATATGTGCTATCTTGGTCAAAACCTCCAAGACATATTAGCACATGAAAAAGACGGGGCACAAATAATATATACCACAGGATCTCATTTGTGAATATGAGCCTACAGTGATTTCACAGAATTTCACAGAGTGGAGTGCCTGGAGAGACAGCATCCTGTCTTTGCTGGAGGGGTCCTGCTGTAGTAGGGGGGCAGTGACCAGGAGGATTAGGGCTTCATCTTTAACGCCATCTTCTAATAGCCTGATGACTTTGGTAAGAGGCTTAGATACACTGTTTTGGTGTCCTTGTGTAAGAAGGAGGAAGTGAAAGGCAATGATGTTAACAACCCAGTTCTGCTTTGTGGAATGTGGCTTTATCCACTTTTTTACTACCTCCTGCCCCTGCAGCTTCCCCTCTCCTATGTGGGACTCTGCAAATGTATGTGAGAAAATCAGACTGTTCAACTCAACTTACATTCCACCCTAAAGGTAGTCAGAGAGAGCTCTGATCTTGAGGGTCATGGCTTTAAGATGTCTTGACTGCTAACTCTGGGTAGGATAGGGAGACATTGGTCCCTACATACTGTTCTGGGCAGGGTATCCCACCAGCTCTTCATTTTCCTGACAGTGTTTCAAGACACAGTTGCTGTTTGTGCCTGAATGGGCAGGCAAAGTCTAAGACCATTACCTTAACAGGGATAAAATACAAACAAATAGCAAGGAAAAAAAATCAACATTTAAAAATAAACAGTCTGCACAGATAGCTCTTTGAGGCTACCTCTCTGTAAGTTAGCTGAGTGACAGATCACCCAGCTGCTTACAGCCAGCAGAACACCTACTTGTCAGCCTTGCTAATTGTTCAAATGGAGATAGAGCACATCTCCCTCCAGAATGGACCCGCTTCGCCGACATTAGAGTTTACTTTGCAATCTAGCTTATGTTTATCTATTTTTTTTCCTCCCGCCTGTCTTGGCAGACAACACTCAGGACTGTTAGCAAGCTCTCTTCCACTGGCTGCAGGCAGCTGTGTGTACCACATCACCATGATCGTTTGCATATCCTTAGCTAAGCTGAGATACATGTTGTCTTGGGGAGCAGAAGCCCTTGCAGAGGTCAGCAAGGGCCTTAAAGGAGCAGATTCCTCACCCACAAGCCACATACTGGCATGTTCAGGCCAAGCCTTTGGAAAGTTGTCAGAGGGGATCACTACCTCTCAGACAGGTCCTCGTTAATCCCTCATTGGAGATTTAATTGGCACCACATTGGGGGCCCAGTGTGTTTATAAAATGATATACAACTCCAGACTTTTATTAGCACTGTCAGTGCTATTGGAATGACAAATAGCGGGAAGGCTCTGTCAAAATGCTTCTGGAGCTAAACCCAAATTAACTTTTCTATACCCTGCCAAGAAGAAATATGAGAGTAATGAAGGTTTTATGATTGCCCATAATCTCACAATTAAGCAAGTGAATGGGGAAAAAAATGGGACTATGCATTATGTTTTAATTGAAATGTAGGAACCAAAATAAACAGCAGCATCTCAGAGCCCTTCTGGTGACAAGGCCTAATGCGCCTGCACTTTAACACTAAACCCTAGTGCCACACACAATGGGCTGTGTTGTGTCCATCACCGGAGCATGCTCAGCTCTACTCAGGGCTGGCATCTGTGTGTATATTTTTTAATCGGTATGAATGGGCTGTCTTCTGGACTCTGTTTTTATACAGTCTCTTTGCTCCAACAGTTGCCCAAATTAAACCATTGGAATTCTATGGGTTATTGAGTTGTTTAACCTTACCTACAAGAGAATAACTCAATTCCATTTGGAGAACCACCCCACAGTCTAGAGACAATATGAAAGGGAATAGAATATCTTTAGCTGAATTGCCAAGGAGGGGGGGAAAGAAAGGTAGGAAGACTGTAGTTTGTACTCTGGAGAGTTGTATAAACTAGAGTTTAACTTCCCCTCCAGGCCACTCAGTTTTTTCTCTTTAGAAAAACATTAACACATTTGAAATGCCTGGAAGCCTCTCTGGAGTTAGAGGCTCCATCTTCATGTTCCATTAACAAAAGTGTGTATCAAGATACTTGAGACACATCAAAGCAATTGCTCCCCCAAACTCACATAAATATTTAAAAATTGCATCCTAAAGGAAAATCACTTTTTCTCTTTTTCATCTTTTTTTAAATTAAATTCAAGTAACCCATTTGGTTACTGACAGCTCGAGTCCATAAGAACTTTGGAATAGATTTCCCTGGCTGTGGAATATTTCTAGCCCTTTGCTTTCTCTTTCAATATTTGAGATCTTAAAATGTTGAGATTTTTTTTCTTTGAAAAATAAAAATCTAGGTAATAAGCTTCATTTTAACAAGCAGGACAAGGGTCTGAGAACACCACAGTTGCCAGCTTCTTCCCTGTCGGAGGTAGGGGTGCCCATTATGGGCCCTACCTGTGGAGTCATAGCTGCTCCTTATACCACAGCCCTCAATACCACCATGAGTGTTAACGTTACCTATTGTTTCTGGATGGTGGGTGGGTCAGGTACATAGGAAGTTTCATTTTCCTGAAGACCCACGTATCCTCTGTCAGTAAGAGTCTAGGCCTGGACATATGCCCATAGGCCTTTCTGAGCTAGTATCTGAGGGTCTGTACACTTTTCTATCCCAGATGAAGAGCTTAATGAGAGAAATAGCACAGCAGTCCTTCCATGGCAGCCTCAAAAATCTCTGGTCCCACAGCTGTATGCACTCCTGGGTGTTGATCATCCTGGATCTGCTTTTCAATGTCATTTCATGTATTCGAACTTGGACCTCTTTCATGGCAATTAGTGTGTTTTTGTAAGAAGACGATCAACTTTATTTTCTTCTCTTCTTCAGCCTTGATTTCATACACATTTACAATAGATGATTTGTTGCCTGCTTATCTGTCTCCAGCCTGCTGGCCAAGACCATCTGTCCTGAGTGGAAGAAAAAAATGATGCTGAACAGCATCGCCAGAACAATGTTTGCCCAAGGATGACCAGGCATTCCAGAACCACCCAAAGGGCTTCAAGAAGCCTAACCACTCTGCAGTTAGAGCTTCCTAAGGAAATGAAGCCAAAAGGTGCCTGACAGCTCCTGCTCCATCTGACCTTGACAGTAGCCATGTCTTGTAGGATCCACTTTTTATGGATCACATGTTCTGCTTCATGCTTCGTCTGCACATCTTGGGTGGATCTCCATGCACTCCTCATCACAACAGCCATTGTTCTGAGGAGGCCCAGGAGCTGTGCCCTTGTCCGGCAGGAAACATAGAACAATGGACAGTTTCAGTCTTGCGTGCCCGTGCCTTAGGATGCACGGCATGGAAACTATGAGAACCAGGCCTCCAAAGCCAGGGTAAGAATGGACAGTGGGTGAAGAGAGAGGATGGCAGTAAGGGAGGATAGAGAGCAGCAGTGGTCCCTGGAGACAATCCCATGGAGATAAAATGAAATGAGCCATCACTGTAGAACTAATTCTAGACTGCATTAGCAGAAGTGGGGGTGGGGTGTTGAGAGCTAGGGAGCCTCTGTGTAATATGGCCACCTCACTCTCTCAGCCTCGCCATACCAGGAAGCTTGACCATGAATCTAAAGAGCTCAGGGACACCTCCTCAAGGCTGCCTCAGCCCAGCCTGACAGTTCAAGGAAGGAAGCAACCCACACTGAAAGCACAACACTGACCATGGTGATGGTCACTATGTCTCCACACTGTCCCCATACTCTGGAAATGACCAGCCCTCCAGGCCCTGCTCTGACCCTGGCTGTTCAAAGTGTTGACCACGTACGGACTAGGGGTACAGCACAGGAGAGAGAGAGAGAATTTTAACTTAAACTCATCCAGAATTCTCCTGTCAAAATATCTATAAGTAAATTATTTTAGGTTTAGCATATATGAAGTTAAGAATCATTTGGAGAAATCCAAGTTTCTTTGCAAATTCACAGTAGGATGAGGAAAGAGATTAGGGCCTTTACCATTTTATCCCAGCCTATCTGAGCAGGGAATGTTCAGTGGGTGGGTTAGGCAATATGAACTAGGCTGAGGCTGGGGACCCAGCCCTGAGTGCCCCCGTGAGATAGGGGACTATCGGCCCAGATGTGGGTCCAACCCTGCACTTCCTGACTAACTATGATATCTTGGGCAGTGGCTTAACTTCTGGAGACTCCAGCTGGGGATAATTGTACCTTCCTTGAAGTTTCGTGGTGACCGCAGAGAAAATGTATCTGAGCAGGGTTTGATGAACCTTAAACAACAAAACATGAAAGAAAGAAAGAAGTTTGAAAAGGTCATCTGGAGAAAGAACTGGTCATGTCTACAGGAATGTGTAGTGGGGTTTCTATCAGTACAGATGAGAACCATGAGTATCCCTAAACAGTGGTTCCCAAACTTTAATGTGCATTTAAATCACTGGAAAGCTTGCTAAAGGATACATGGCCAGGCCTCACCCACCGAGATTCTGATTCAGTAAGTTTGGGTGGCACTTGATAATGTGCACTTTCAACAAGTTCTTGGGAAATACTGATGTTGCTGGCCAGGGGCCACACTTTGAGAACTTAAAGCACTTGCCTGACTGTCTGCTTGAGGAAAGAAATGAGAGAGTGCCTGGGCTTGGAGGAGTGCGTTATTTATAAAGTCAAATAGATGGAAAACCACTTTCTGTCTATTGACAGAAGCATGGTTGAATGACTCTGACACACAGCTACTTCAGAATATCGTACAACAGTTCAATGAGGAGATGACTCTCCATGTGCTATTGTAAATTACTCCCAATATGTTTCTTTAAAATGTAAATTGCAGAGCAATAGGCATAGTGTGATCTCATTAAGAAAAATAAAATTTAAAAAGAAAAACAAAAAATGGATATTTTTATAGTCTTTATAGATAAAAGGTACATCGATTGAAAACACTGATCAACTCTGGTCAGAAGACAAAGATGATAATGGATCAAGGAGAGCTTTTATTTCATCTATACTATTTGGAATTTTCAAAGACATATTCACATATAACTTGAAGGAGTTAAAAAAATATGGAAAAAGAAAAAAGACTGAGTGAGTGACATAGACTATGCAGCAGCCTGTCCCTGCATCCATCCTCATTTCCTTTCCTTACAGTTCAAAAGAACTTCCTTCTTCCAATGTTTATTTTTATTCCAAAATTCACTGATCCCTGAAACTGAAGCCCATAATCTCGACATCTTTCTTCTTC
>NW_006433879.1:1855775-1862810 GCF_000325575.1 Pteropus alecto | reverse complement strand
CAGGTCCTTTGTGTCTCCCTGTATAGACCATCTGAGTTGGAGCGCTCTCTTCTTGAGGCTATTTGTATCATAAATGTGCATATTTTGTAAGGCTTGCTTTTTTCCAAAAAGTTTTCTATCAATGATTTCATGGAAATTACACGAGAATTTGGAGTTAATTTGGAAAGAACTGTCATTATGGCAAGATTCATATTCCTTTGATGATTTTCCATTTATCTAAACCCTCTTACATTTCTGGAAAAATGTCTTCATCGCTTAGATCCTATGCATACTTCATCGGACTTAGCACTACAGATTTTGGGATTTTGACATGGTTAATGACATCTATACTGGTACTGTATTTCATAATGAAGCACTGCTTGTGTGGAAAGGCTATCATTTTAAACAACTTAGGCCACTTTATTAAACTATTATTCTCAAAGATTTTATAGTCTTGAGTTTAGCTTCATGCCATCTTCAAATATAAACATTTGAGTGCTCTAATCCAAAATTGTCTTTTTATTCATATTTCATCTTACTTAATTCATTTCCAAGAAAACATAAAATCACAGTTGTGATAAGTGTCTATCTTATCCTCTTTCCAGGTTTTTATTTTAAGAAATATTTAATAATTCACTTGTAAAAGTATGTTTCCTAGAGTGAGGGACAAAAAAAAATTACTTCTCTTATCTTTCTAGGCTTTTTTTTTTTTTTTTAAGAATCCTCTCAAAGATTTTTGCTACTTGGAGACATTGTTAAAGCCTTAGTGTCTAAGGCAAAGCCTGGAACTTCATAATTTTTGTAGAATAAAAAAATCAATGAATGAGTAAAAGAACTATTATTACCAATGCTCTAGATTGTGACCATGCTTTTCTCAGCTGACACTCAGGGACATAAATATTGAAAATGCCAAAAAACCTTTGTGAGGCAAAGTTGCAAGTTATATAGGAATCAGGGTATGTTTAAGATCAACTATATAATTATAGAATGTTAGATTATTTCTATGATCCAAAACAAAGGTGAGAAAGGATGAGGTGATAAACTCTTCCTAAAGAAGTGTAGCCCTGGAGGACAGACCCCTGGAAATCTGTACCTTTGGTGGGGTATGGAAATGCTCCTTCCAGAAAACCCTGCCTGAGAAGTCAAGAGAAATGCATCCTTCCCAGGACACAGCAAAGGTTATGACTGATACTATATACCTGAACCACACCCTAGTCAGCAAAGGGAGCCAGTTCAAGGAGATTCTGGCAGGGCCACCCAGGCTATTTGGGACTTTGGGCAAAAATTTTGCAGGGCCCTTGTTAAATTAAACAAAGGTACTCAGCGAAGTCTGGGGTTTCTCAACTTTTTCTACATCTTTTCTGAAAATGTTACCAAAAAGTCTGCTTGACAACTACAAACTCACAGCAGCTGGTTTGTTGGCTAGAGTACCAGGGGCTCCTGTGGAGTCCACAGTTCCCTGACTTCTCATAAGCCAGCTGAACTCAGATGTGCTCAGGGCATCTGCACAGCAGCATGTTCCTCTAGTTATCCCACAAAGGAAAAGCATGTGGGCCTTAATCAAATTAGTGAATAGACAATCATTGTCTGAATGAAATCAACTTCAAAATTGAATTTGCTAAACAGGATAAGTACAGGAGCAATACATGTTTATGTTCAAAACTGACAGCATGCTTGCAGATCTCCTACAGGCACTCACAAATAAATAGGTAGACACGTGGTTATTCCCTAACTTTAGAAAAAAAATGTGTTTCCATTTGCTTTAAAATTAAGTTTTAAAAGGAGAGTTTCAGAATTTAACATTTAAGCCAAACCTTGTAATTCCATAATAGTCATGTCATTTCATACTAAGAATAACTGATATTTATAGAGCTCACTCTTATCTATAAAAGTATCTTATTCACATTAATTTTCTTCTGTCACAGCCCTGGGAGGAACTAGCATAGGGATTCATATTATTATTAGGTGAAATAGTATCCTTTTTACAGGGATAAAAAATCTAAATCCTAGAGTGGTTAAGTGACTGACCTGGGGTCACCTAGCACCAGCCCTTGCCTCTGAGTGATTTTGTAAAGAGAGCCCACCCCTCCCAGCACCTGTGTTTGGCCCATTTTGCTTGCCCTCCTCAGGCTATCCCTGGACCTCTTGTTGGTTCTCTGTGCTCTTGTAACCACATCATCTTGCATTTTTGGTTTTGCTCATAGGTCTGTCACTGATGCTGAAACAAGGTCAGCACCCATGTGTTATACAGACCAGAAAAGGTGGGGGACCATGAACCTTGGGGACCCCTTCCCTATGCAGCCGCCAAGTGAGGGTGTCAGCCACAGATGGTGCTGATCTCAAGGCTCCAGGGGAACAACAAAGCTTCAATCCAGATTTTCTTCTCAAAAAGAAAAAAAAAGATATTAAAAACAAATGAGAATGTCTGAAGTTCTCCAAATCACAAAAGGGAAACTCAAGTTTGTCAGGCCACCTGCTTTCCTATAGCACAGATGTAGATGGACACTTCACAGTGTCACTACCTTGAGAAGTAATAACATAACCTTTCCCAAGTTGAGTTAGATATCCTCTTTCCTCCAGAGATCAAGCCAGTAACTCATTGTTTCTAAAAGTTTCAATGGTGACAATCCTGCAGTTAGTATGTACATTGTGCCCACAAATCCCTCAAACAAATGGCTTCTATATGCCAAGCTTCCCCATCATGTACCCAATAACTAAACAGACTTTTACTTTTTCTTACTTATTCTTATAGTCACTTGCACATTTATTCACCAGCTGTGCCTTTACTCTGGGCCAGTCTTCAAGCCAGTTACCAAGAATAAGGAAGATGAAGTCTGAATTGGTATTAGGGAACTCATAGGCTGTTTAATCATCGAACTAATATAATGTGAAATGTCGTGATAAAAAATATTAACATAAAAGTGTGATTTGCATACCAGGAAGGGAAGGCATCATTTAGCTGGGATGCTAGAGGAAGGATGTTAAAGAAAATTTAATGTGGAGGTGACACTGGGCTGAGTCATTAAAAATAAAAGGGAGGGATTAATTGGGCAGAGGAAAAAAGGGATGCTTACTTCAGAGTAAAGAAGGATGTCAGCACAAGGACCTGAAAGAACATGGCAAGTGCCGAGTCTGGCTGTGACTTTAGATGGGGAGAGAGAGTGACAGGAAATGTGCCTGAGAAGTCATTGGGACCAGGTGCAGGAAGGCCCCAAGACTAAACATGATTATGAAAGCAGCATGGGGTCAGGGAGCACTTGGGAATTGAAGTTCAAAAGTCAGAGGACCTGAATTCTGTCCAGCTTTGACCTGGTGAGTAAGGCTGTCATCCCTGGTCCACACTGCCCTACCTGCCTTGTGGGTGGTTGTGTGGCCACTGTGAAAAGGAGCCAGTGACAGGGTGTGTGCATTTCATAGACAAAGCTGTTCTCCCCTGCCTGCTCCCATCACTGAGCTGGGCATGGCCTAGGGCTGTTTTACCTATCACTGCCTTGAAATGTCCTTTAAACCAAACCACAGGCTGTCTCTGAGCTTTCCATGTCTGTGTGTGTTTTCCCCTCGGTGTTTTTATGAATGTATTGTTTAGCTCCCACAGCACGAAGCACAGGCTTAGTCCACACTATGGGATCTACAAATTGCATGCTCTGGTAATAAGCCACTCAAGGTAATTGCTTGTTTGTTTTTTTTTTTTATTTAGGGGTGAGGGAAAAACCAGAGGCATAGATTTGCTTAAGAGTCTGGTACAATAGTTCAGGGACACGTGGTAAGGACCATCTATACCTCCTGCTCATTTAGACAGGGTCACACATCCAATTCACCCTTAAACAGTGCCTGACCTGGAGGATATTGGTACCTGTTATCCAATATTCTCACTTTGGGGCTGTTTAGTGGACATGTAAGTGATGTCAAAATTCTACATTTGCTGAACCTCTCAGAAGACAATCTGAACTGTCTCTTGTTGGAATGACCAGAGTACCCATATAGATGGTCAGGCCTGGAGGATATTCTGTTTCTAGAAAGCACGTGGCATCTTGGAGACCAGAGAACAGTGCTACTTGAGTGGCCATACTTCTGCCAACCTTCTCAGACTTGTCATTGTGATGTTTCTTCTCTTCTTTGAAATGGACTCAGTTCCCTTAACTAAAATTCTTTTTATTATAAGTGACAGAATTATAGATCAAAATAGTTTAATCACAAAGGAAAATGTTGTCTTGTGTAATATAAAAGAGTAGGCTTCAGGCAAAGCTGAATCCAGGCACTCAAACAGTGTCATCATGACTCTCTCTCTTTCTCTCTCAATTTTTCTTTCACTCTCTATGGTGTCAGAATTACTATCATAGCTCCAGACGTACATTCCACTGATTGAGTGACAATAGTCAATGAAAGCTTCTTTTTTGTAAGGGTTCTCACAAAAGTGTCATGACTAAATCTCAGTACAACAACATAATCATGCCCGAATCCTTGGAGAAGTCAGCAAGGTCAGAGAGATGGGCTCTACTGATTAGTTATCCCTGGAGCTACAGAATAGGTAGGAAGGGAGGGGAGAGAGGCAAGAAGTCCAAGTAGATAAAGATTAATAAAGAAAACTGTTCCTCAAAGGAAAACCAAGACACTGTGACAAAAAGACAAGAGAACAGACTCTAGGCAAATGAAACAAATGGCCGCCATATACATCTTGGGAATTCCCATTCCCTTCACAGACTGAGGGAGTTTTGAATCTTTGAATCCTCCAAGACTATTCTTTCCATTGAGCCAAAATTAACCTTTTTCTTCCTTAACAGTTTGTTTTTAGCACTTAATGACATTCATAAACTTTAGATTCATTAGACAAACATAAGGATCACTTTGGAGATAGAATCACATCTTATTTGTTGCTCTATTCCCACTGCCTAGGGTATTGCAGCCTTTCACACAGATATGATGGAATAAATATGTTAAATTTATAACATATTTCTGGTACCAGTATGCCTTGCTCTGGTATACACAGAATAATAAAAAAAATTTTTTTCCATAACCACATGCAGTCTCCTGCCTCAATCCATTTAAGTGCATAGGTGGTGAAGGCATGCTAGTCAACCAAGACCTCAAGGCACAATTGGATCTTAAGAGCCACTCAAATGTGGGATGCCAGAAACACATGGAGAGACTCCTTATATGATCCCCAAAATTATGTCCATAGGGCACCCAGTGGCATCTGAGCAGTGCTCCTACTGCTTATGTAAAACTCCAAGATGCTTTATCTCCCTCTGAGGACCTTCTTTCTTCCCCTGTGGTGGTGAGTACAGAGCCCACAGAGGGACGAGTGTGTTACTGAGCCCCTGTCCGAGCCACTTTCTAGTTATAGTTCTTGCTCCCAAGTGGGAGCATCTCACACACAACTCAGAATGACAAAACTATTATGTACATTGGAGCTTTCGGGTCACTTTGGAATAGTAGAACAGATGTTAAATTCTCTCATGCCAGGTCTATAGCACCAAGAGCTTAGAGGGGCTGCCTGTGGGATTTCCCTTTCCACCAGGACGAGTCCCTTTGAAGGAAGTCCTAAGAGCAGAGATAGCCTTTCTTAACCAGAATACTCTTTTCACTGGGAGCTCAAGGAGCTGTGTCTGTGTAGGTCAGCTTCTTCTAGCAAGAATGTCAGACAAGATGCTCTTGGCCACAGGATTAGTAAGAGGATCCCCAAATCCCATATATCAGAGTGCTTGAGGCCTGGGACCTGACTGGAAAGGATTGGAACCAACCAGATTTCGTTCAGCAAATGCTGGTCACATGGCTACTGAGAACCAGGCACTCTCAAGTGTGGTGAGCACAGTGTGCAATCTTTGCCTCTCCATTTGGCTTTAAGACCAAATTGGTGGTCATTGTTGGAGAAGCTGGGCTCATGATGGCCAGAGCACAATGCTGTGGGAGTACTTAAGGCAGCATGCTATGGAGGAAAGAAGATTTGGTCCATGAAGAGTGAAGACAAGCATGTACAAGGAGTTTATGTGGGAACCCGAAGAATTAGTCACTATCTTGGAAGAAGAGGGGTGCTGCCTAGGAGTGGGGTCCAGGATTGAGCCAGGAGAAGGTATCTTCTCCACTTTTCTCCTCTTCTCTCTCAGGGTTCACAGGAGCTCACTTTCCTCTCTCCTCAGCTTTCTAAGCATAGACAGTAGAAAAACTGGAAGCCATGGTTCACTTTAGGCCCAGGCTCAGGCTTAGCTGAGGCTGGGCCCTTTAGCTATCTGGCTGCCCATGTGTATCACAGAGAAGCCACCATTTTGAGAAAAGCCTTTGATCAGTAGCGGAAGGAACCCTGGCATTAGAGTCAGGAATGCAGCCCTGGCTCTGGCCTGTTCTTAGCTGCCTTGAATAAGTCATTCCCCTTCTCTAGCCTCGTTTCTTCTCCTCTGCAGGAAGGGAGCTGAGCAGCCTTCCAGCCTCCTAATGCTGTGATCAACACTTTCAATGCCAGAGGCCTAGGCTTTGTGCCAAATTAGATGTTGCTAATCATCTACAGCCACAGAATTGAAAAGTAGCAGTATCAAGGATACAGGCTGCTCCACCCCAACCACACACAAGTACTTCTGTTTATAAGGCCATTTCTAACCAGAAAACTTGCTCACTCTTGTGGCTTTGCATTTCTCCAACTAGCCATAATGATTCTAACTACATAGCACACCTCTGCCTCTCTGGTTTCCAGCAGCTTCACAAAATGTGCCAGATGATCTCTTGGTATCTTGTCTCTCCCCATGGACAGCTTTGCCAGTGGTGCCAGGAACTAAAAGACATTCCTGGAGCCCAGGCCAAATACTTTTCCCTGGGGAGCAGAAAATTTGTGAACCTGCCTGTCAACTCATGTACTAAATAAGGAAACCAGTGGAGCATCAAAGCAATGAATGTTTATTACTCTGTGTCAGAAGCTGCACCACACATGCTACATTCATTATTGCATGTGGTCCCCCACAATGAGGAGGAGACTGAGGGAAGCTAAGTAACTAGTCCCAAGACAGACAGCTAGAAGTTGATAGAGTCAGAATTCAAACTCTGGTCTGATTCCAAAACACATATTTT
>NW_006433879.1:1837652-1855681 GCF_000325575.1 Pteropus alecto | reverse complement strand
GCTCTGCCTCTATTTCTCTTTCTTTTACTAACCTGGAGATTATGTCTCTCCAGCAAAGATTAACCAAAGTAGATAATCCTCCAACTGTTCAGCTTCTGAATGTATTCACATACATGCATACATCCCAACTACATAGTACCTTTTAAGCTGACAAAGTGATTTCGCATTCGTTATCATGCATGTCTAATCCTCACATCAATTATTATGGGGAAAACATCATTGCTATTTCTGAACTTTTAAAGAGATCTTTTGTTTTGAAATAATTATAGGGTCACAGGAAGTTTCAAAGGCTGTACAGAAAAGTCTCACGTACCCTTCACCCAGTTTTCCCCAATGCTTATATCTTATATAACTATAGGACAATATCAAAATCAAGAAATTGACATTAGCATAAATCAGTATGTGTAGTTCTATTTCAGTTTATGACATGTGTAGAATCATGTAATCATTATGGCAAAAAAAAAAAAGCCAATATCAAAAGATCATATACTATTTGGTTCCATTTATATACCATCATTCCCAATTTAAATATGAAAAACTGATGTTCAGAGAGATGACTTTATTTGCCCAAGGTCACACAATGGAGTGGCATTTGGTTCCAAGCCATGACTCCAATCAATGGTACCAGATCCAGAGATCTCAAAAGTGCAATGAAAATTCTCAAAGAAGTTAATTTTCCTGAAGGAAAAAGAACTGCCATTGAAAGACTACTCTCACCTCTTTTCAGTCTTCATCAGAGAAAGGTCTGCCCCTAGCTTGTCTTGTGAATCCTGGCAGCCTCAAGAGTGTGTCATAGCCCCACCTGAGAATAGGACAGAGGGAGACTTTCAACACCGAGTTCTCCTGTAGGGTCTGAAATAACTGTGGCCTCACAGCATAGCCAATTCTGTCTCTACAGTTTCATGAAGACCTTGCCTAGGTCTCAGGTCTGGATTCTAGCTCAGCCTTGCCAACAGAGTTTGCAGAAAAACTGTCATAAAACAATAAGAAACAAGGCATTTCCTGAGCATTTGTCTCAAGTGCTGTGCTTTTTAGGAGGGAAGAATGTGTACTCAAAGAGTCTTTCCTAAGAATCCTGCAAATGTGATTTGGCCAAGCCAGTGTTCTCAGCATACGACATTTAAAGGAAGAAATTTCCTCCCATCATTAGCCTGATTCAGGTATTCATCATTTTTTCTTGAACAATTACAAATTTTTCTAATAGTGTCTCCATTCTAAATCTTATCCTGCTCCAATATTTCCTTTCTAGAACTTTCTAGAATTCTGATTGTATTTACAATAATTGTCACATCAGGCACTGCAGTGAGCACTTTAGACCTATAATCTCATTTACTCCTTTCAAAGAAACTACAAGGTAGATCCTCTCATTCTCCCCATTTTATAGCTAAGAAACATACTTAGGGAGGTTTCCATAATACCCTAGGTCACATTGAGTCAGCAGAAAAATTGAATACTCAACTAATCTCAGACTACTGCCTCTCATTTATGAAACATAAATCTAACCTTGTTATTACCCTGCTTTAAAAATGGAGTAGACTCGTGTCTCCCCACTTTTATCTGCTAACTACCACTGTAAACCATAGGAATAAACACAAGAGGCAAACAAAGGAGAACTATGAAAGGTATAAAGAAGAAGCTGTACTGGTCAGGGACCCAGGACTGGAGGACCAACATAGCAGCAGGTCTTAGGATCTCCAACCCAACAGAAAAAGGGACCACGGCTCCATGTCTCTTCATCCCTGATTTGGCAACAGAAAGTAGCCCAGGTATGTTCATTCCTGCTCTGGATGGAACAGTAGCCCCACTCACAACATCAGGTCAGCCCAGCATTAAGCAGCAAAGGGGACTAAGCAGGTGCTTGCCAAAGATGAGCAATCAGAGAAAGTGCTCTCCTTCCTTTCTGAGCTTGAGACTCCCTTTGGCCAGTCAGGGACACTTGGGGGCCTAGACTTTAACAGTGGGGAGAATCCACTACAACAAGCAAAGACTCCAGAAAGACCTATTTGTCCCCATGGTCTGTAGAATACCTCCCCCAACAAAGAAACACAAGCAGCTGAGTGGCTTGGGTTGTGAGACCATGGAAAGGTCACACCACATAAAGTGGCATGGCTCAGAAAGATTCTTTGTCCCTGGATCATTTCCTTGAAAACCATACACTATAAAACGTAACCAAGATGAAATAGCATGAATAGTCCTATAACCATTAAATAAATTGAATTCATTATTAACAATCAGGGCTCCAAAATTAAGAAAAATGAACAAAATTATCTGCTATAACTTATTTTTGTATTTTTTTTTCTACCAGGCCTATCTCCTCTTTTCTCAGAGTAGATACATCCAATAGTGTACTGCTTATTTCTATCTGACTGAACATACATTTTAAATTAAAAAAAAAAAATTAATGAAACTCCTCTTCTTCCCCATATTTTCCCTTCTATTTTTCTATAAATTAATTTGTGGCACCAACTTTCCTTCAGTAACCTGCTCTAGAAAATGTTTACTTTTTTATGCTTCACACCCAATCTCTGATTAAACATCTCCCTGTTCCCAACATTCACTCTTTACCTCTAACCTTATTTCTCACTCCTTAACTGTATACTTTCATCCCCACTTATCTTTTAAATCTCAGTTTAGCCATCATTTCTTCCCATCATGTTTGAGTTGGATATGCCACCATGTGCTACCAGTGTACCTGATGTAGTCTGTCAAAGGTGATATCTTATTTTATCTCACTCATCTCTTTCCCCTCTAGACTGCAGGTTCTAAAGTCAAGAGTCTCAAACTTGGCTACACATAGGAATCACCTAGAGGTTTTAAAATATAGTAATGTCTTGGCCTGCCATCAGATATTTTCTGATTTAAGTGGCATCATGTGAAACCTGGGCACAGGAATTTTTAAAAGCTCCCCAAGTGATTCCTATGTGTAGCCACTGTTCTGAAGCTTCCAAGTCTATCCGACTATCAGTTTTTTAAAAATTTTATTCCCAATTCAAAACAAATCTTCACATATAGTAAATCCACAAATATTTTTCAACCAAATAGAGCAAGAAGTGAAATTTATCACTCTCTTCTTGGAAATTCTTAGGTCACAGGGTATATGAACCTTGCCTCTGAAGAGGGGTATATCTCAGCACCCCGGTGGATGCAGCCACTGCCCTAAAGTAGCAGGGCCATGCTCTCTTGTTTCTTGCACTTTGGCCTGAGTAACCTGCTTCTTCCATCAGAGACCACAGAATACTGGGCTGGCTTGTGTCCCTTCTCTCATGCCCTGAAGCACTGCAGATCAAGCCCCCAGAGCTTGGGCCTGGCAAAGTCAGATTTTCCCTTTAGGGCATGAGCCAAGATGTTAGATTTAGTGATTTGAGAATGGAATCTACACCCTACTATGCCAGTAAATATGTTTGTAGCACAGTTGCTGTGCTGCTGCCAGCTGTGTATACTAGTCAGCAAAACAAAAGTCTGTCGCTTAAGATAATCAAGTCACAAATAACTGGAAAACCATGTACAGCTGCCCCTCGCTCAAGCCTAACTCACTCCAGGCAGATGTTCTTACTGTGCCAAATCATGAAGAAATATTTTTCAAAGATGCAGACAGGAAAGTCGAGTTATTTTCTCCCACAGAAATGAGCTGAAATGTATTTTCTGGATGAACAGAGTTGAGATCATTTGACAAGGAGCCCAGAATAGCAGATTTTCATGACTCAGAAATGTTACTTAGCCCAACAATCTCATTCTACAATTAAGGATACCTATGCATGAACATGGATAAATTAAATGTTCAAGGTTCAAGGTCAAATGTTTAGTTCCTGGCAGAAGTGGAATAGAACTTATGATGATTGGATAGCATTAAACAAGTAGTTTCAAACTCTCAGCACTTTTCAAAAAAATAAATAATCACTATTCATTTACTCGTGCACTCATTTATTAAATACCTACTATAAAATAAAAGCATTTATTGAACACCTACTATAAAATAAACATATCACAAGGCACTGGAGATTCAAAGATGCAAAGCAGAATCCTATCCTTAAGGAGGAGTAGAGAAAAATAAACAGAAAATAAAACAAAGTAGTAATGGTGTGATAGTGGCAAACATATGGTGCTACTGAAGCATGGTGGAGAGATGACTAAGTCTAGGGTAGAGGTTAGGGAGAGAGAGCCAGAAAACCTGACTGAAATGATATGAGGAATGTATAGGAATTGAAGAAATGAAGAAAGTTTGAATGTCTAGTTCTTTCAAGAAGTAAAGCCATTATACAAGTGCTAAATCACTTTATAACTTGAAGTGGAGAAAACATTTCTAACTATGTATGATTCAAAATTCAGAAGCAATAAGAGGGAAGATTGACAAATTTGACTGCATAAAACTTTACAAAAATAGAAAACAACATTATAAGCAGAGTAAAAAGATAAAAGATAGATAGACTAGGGAAAACACAACTTATATCAAAAAAGGGTTAATATGGTTAGTATTTTTAATTTTAAAAGAAGTTTCTAAAAACAGAAAAAATTATCTTATGAGTTAAAGATCTGAATAGCAGATTCTCATAGCAGATTCACGCACATACACAAAAAGAAATACAAATGACTTTTCAACTTGTTCATAGCAAGGGAAACAAAAATTAAAAGTACATTAAGATTAGCAAAATTTCCAAAGTTTGAAAACATTATCTTGATAAGTTTTGAAGAAAGAGGCACTCTCATACTTCCCTAGTAAGAATGTAGAATGATACAAATGCTATGGAGGGAAACTTGGCAATATCTAGCAAAGCTGAAAATAAATTTACCTTTTAACCCAGCAATTCAGCTTCCAGGAATCTACCCCAATGGCACACAAGCAAAAGTAGAAAAATAATTATGTTCAAAGATCCTCATTATATGACCATTTGTAATAGAAAAAATATATAAGCAACTCAAATGTCTATCAATATGGAATTAGCTTAATAAATTATTATACATGCACACAGTGGAATATTACTTAGCTATAAAAAATGAGAAATTTCTCTATACACTACTGTGTGAATGATCTCTGCTATTATTGTTAAGTGAGAAAAAAGTAGAGAAAAGTGTGTATAGGATGTTATCATTTATCTAAGGAAAGACAGTGATATAAAGTGATATAAATATGTATAAACATATACATATTTTATTATAATTTACAAAGCAATGAAAGAATAAATCATAATTATTTTAAATTGGGAGGGAGTGAATAGAGTGAAAGGTATAAAGTTAAGTGTTAAATTTCTCTAAATAACCATGTTTTATAGATTTGTAATTCTATAAATATTTCATAGCATTAAAAAATTAGAAAACACTTACTAAAAATCTAAAATTGAAAGAGGTTACCCTAAATGTGTATACATAAACACAACTATTCCAAAAGATTTGACAATGCAGTCAGCTGATTATACATTTAAAGTAGATTATAACTTAAAGACAACAACAACGACAACGACAATGACAATGAAAAACCCCACAAATCTTAAACAGTTTTCAGAAATTATTTCATTGGTGGTAGTGTCGATAGTGTTGGTGTTTTATTCTGAGATAGGTGTGTGAGTATTGTGGGATCTATCAAATGATTAATTATGTTAGAATTGTTTAAGATGCAGGATCAATGAACTTAAGTAAAAACCTACTGACTCGAATTTGAATTGGATATCCCAGGTACATATAACTTTTAAAAAAGATACGTACTTTCTAGAGCTGTCCACTAAAAAGACCTAGAAACAATTACAATCAAGTAGCAAGGGCTACCTCCAGTGCTTAAATTGTGGCTTGTGAATACTATTTCCAATGAATACATACCAGGGTCTTTGGAAAAATGGATAATTCCAGGTCTGGGTCAGAACTGTACACATGAGCCTAGAAGAGCTTTATGAGAGAAGGTTAGTTGCATTCTTCATTCTAGCAGAAGGTGAAAGTAGAAGATCCATACAAATGCAGAGAAGGTGCTTTTCTACTTTGTGGAGTAAAATGGTGATTGGCAATTGAAGCATTTTAGTGGTTTTCTAGTTTCTTTGGTAAGTAGTATTCAAGACATTCACCAAGAAAGAGAGTAAGTGGTGAGGTAGGGATTTGTGAGGAAGTAGAAAACGTCTGAAAAAGTTCTAGAAGAAATAAGACAGAGAAGTAGCCAGAGAATTACGTCTGATGGACAGAGAAGCCCCAGTGAGGCTGGTGACCATGACTCTTCCAGGGGACCAACGAGTTGAGCTAAGTGGTTTGTCCTTAGCCAACCTCAGCCCCCAGAACGAAGGGCTGAGAAGGGTGGGTAGTAACTCTGGATAGAAGTTTTGCTTTTTGATTGTTTTACATTTTTTTTTAATGAGGAATATATTAATTTTAAATGCTAAAAGCAGAGAACTAACCCAGGGTGAGAAGTTGAAGATAAAAGGAAAACAGGAATTAATTAGGCCACTGGGTAGAACTGCACACCTTAAAGCAGAGTTTCTCAGTGAGGGCCCAGAACCAACAGCACTAGCATCCCCCAGGAACAGGGGGAGATTCAAGGCTACTCAGTCCAAATCTACTAAATCTGAGATTTGATGGGGGAGAGAAGTCCAGCACCCTGAAACCCACCTGGTGAACCTGAAACTAATGTCTGAAAACCAGTGCCTTAATAGGAAGCCAGTAGATAAGCATAAAAGCCCAGGTGGTATCATATTACCAAGAGGGAAAGGGAACAGGTAAGAGCTTTTTGCAGGGAAGAAAGTGAAATTGAGAAGCTCCTGCCTGTTGGTCTCTGTCTACTCTTCTCAAAGGAGAGGAAGAAATGCAGTGGGGGTTTTATGAAGTAGGAAGCTTTCATTCTTTCCTAAGGCAAATATCTGCTGAATATCTATAGTATACATTCTGCTAGGAGAAACAACAATAAGGAAGACAAGATCCCGGCCTTGGCACAGCCTAAAGTCTAGAAACCAGAACCAGACAATAAACAAGCTAACAGATAAATAAACAGGATAATAGAGGATTGTGGTAAATGCCGTGAAGGGACTGAACAGGCAGGCTAATGTGCAATCTGTTGACACAAGTATTAAAGAATGCCTTCCTGATAGGAAACAATTTATCTGAGGCTGAAGGATGAGAATGAAGCCACTCAAGAGGTAGGGAAATATGTTCTTGGCCAAGAGGGTGACCCCGTGGAGGGACGTAGTAGGAAGAAGCTCATGTGGCTGTGGCAAGTCCAAACCATGAGAGTAGTAGAAGACCCACAAATCTTCATTCAGAGCCATATAACCTGTGGGCCCGAGGAAAAAAAAAAAGCTTGAATTTATCCTTAAAATAATGAGAGGCCACTGAAGGTTCTTAGGCATGGGAATTATCACACAACTAAAGTCACGTTTTCTGCATTTCACGTGTTTCTCACCTGATCAGCACTAGCTATGCATTAGAGTCACTTATAGATATTATATATAAAAAGTTCTCATGCCTGGGCCCTACCTAGAAACTGGTTTCATTGGTCTGGAGTGGAGCCCAGTTTTCATGTTTGTTGTCATTTGTCAATGCTGGCCAGGTGATTTTAGCATGCAGCCCAGCATGCATTTAGCAATGCAAACCCTTATTCCATCTGGGCAGTAATCTTTTCTCCCAAAGCTGCACTGAGCTTAGTTTCTAGCAGCCTGCCAACTGCTCTTTGTCTTCAGGGATGTGGCTTTATTATCTTTTTTAACCTTCTTTATTGCATTCTAGCAAAGAGGAGATCAAGGTGTCAGCACTCCCAGATACCTGCCCTGGGGAGTCATTGTAATAGAAAACCCCACTTTCTTATTCTTCCAATATTCTCAGGTGCAGTCCACTTGGCCCAGAGGCCCAGAAGAGTGGTGTTGGCAGATAACAGCAGCAAGGTTAACATTTTAATAGCAGAAATGATGAGGTCAGGGAAAAGGGGTGCCTTCTTTCTGTCTGAAGAATCCCAAATCTCATCTACATGAAGAAGATTTTCTTGAATGATGCTTTTAAGGCTTTCTCTTTGAAGGGAAAGTATGAGTAGATTTTATCCTGAGGTTCGAGGGAACTAGAATTATACATAATTTATCTTCCAATTTTTATGACTGGAAGAGTTCTGGGAGCAGGATGTGACAGGGTGAAAGAGTTCCCAGGCCCTGGCCCTATCTTCTCCTGGGCACACACTCCTGTCTCTCCATCCTGCTCCCAAGTCTGCAACACACTCCTGCCTTCTCTGAGTTCCAGACTAAGAACCAGAAGTGCCTCCAGGGTGCACACCTGTGCATCCTCAGCAGTCCTGTCTTCCCTCTGGAAACCCGGTCCTTCCCCTCAGCCACGGTCTCATTCTTATTGTGCAGATGAAAAAAGGACACATACTAAACCTAACAAGCTCAAGGGAGACCTGTATGGAGGTCTCTACAAACTCAGAGACCAAAATCAATATATAGGATAGTGTGAACATAAAAACTTCCTAACTGAAAACAGGTCATGGTGGGTAGTCACGTCCTAGACCTGTAGACTTCTTGACAAAGGTCAATCTTTATTTTAAGTAAATCCGTCTATTGTCTTTTTACATCTGGGATAACATACCTTTGAAATGTCAGAGTACTTCTTTTTTTTGGCACCTCAGGGAACAACCATGCATCAGAGCATGAAATCACAGAACACCTCATTGTTACCTTCTTCTCCAAATGCCATCTCTATGTGCTATAAATGTCAATTATTAACTCTTTTACCCACCAATGTAAAAGAAGTATATGTCTCTCTGTTTTACTTTTTATCCAGTTCCAAAGATTTGCCCATTTTGCTTTCTTTCACCTCCTTAATCTACCACCAATGAATTTCATGTAACCCTTCTTATGTCTCCTTTTTTGATTCTAATATATAAAATAAGCTGCAAAACTCCCCTTCTCTGGAGCATTTTCTCAATTATTTGATATTTTGCTTCCTGGCAATTATCATCAGTTTGGCTCAAACAAACTCATAAAAATTCTCTACAGTTTTAGATGTCTCTTATGTTGACAATTTTGTTTCCTTACAGCCATCAGGTAGTCAACAGAGAGCTCTGAGTTATCCTTGAGATAGGTAAATCCTAGAGTGTGTTTGGAAAATGGTCAGTATTCAACAAGAGTTGGATTTTCTTTCTTTCCCCTCCTTCACTGCCCACATTTGGTCATGACAAAGTCTGATACAGTCTAGCCCTAAGTGTCTCCCCAAACCATCTCACTCTCTCCATCTGCACCCTACAGCCAAGCATGGGTGGTAGAAGTCATTAGCCTGGCACAGGCTGTAAGGGAGCATATCAAATTTAAAAATAAGAATAGAAACAGCTTAAACTCACCAGTAACTCTAGACGTCAGCGAAAAGATAGTCCTTTCCCCGAAAAGTCTTTTATTAGTCTAAGCTTTAAACAATTGCTGCAGTCACTGTTGATTTTTAATACTATATTTGCAGGCTTCAAAATAGCATTTTCATTATGTAAGTTTTAATAACCATCATATTTTATTTGAAAGTTAATTTGGAAACTTTCAGTTATACAGTTTGGTCTCTGGCCCAGCTAGACTTGGCTACATGGGTCCATTTCAAGAGAAGAAGATTTTTTAACAGTTTGAAGTTATTAGAACTTGCTTCAGATGCTATTTGTGTCTCCTGCCTTGTTTGACTATATATTCCTGAATTTAAATGATAGGTTCAAAACACGTGATGATGGCCCAGTGAGGAAGGAGGAAACAAAACTTAAGCTATTTCATTTCTGCCATCTGTGTCCTTAATGTGGTCACTTGGAATTATTACCTGTATTAAAATTTCAAACAATGTAACAAAAGTATTCAGTGTAAGGTTTAATATTTTTATTTGACAAGCACAAATTTTCATTCACTCATAAAATATCATTGAATTTTAAATTAAAATGTATTATTTATAATTTTTTTGTTTGAAAACTAAAGAATAAATCAAGAAAAATGATTGCTATCAATTATCACATGACTATTGCTAAAAATAGTTTTGTTTTATTTTGTTTTTTCCTCTAGAGAAAGGTGTTAAAATGTGATCCACTCTGGATATCAAACATTAAAGTGCATCCTTAAACCAATCCATATTGTGTTTCCTCTCAGCCAATGGCACTGGCCTTCTAATTTAGCCTCTTTCTTCTTCCTCTCACCTTTAATGATTCCTTCATATCACCCTTAGTGTAATATATCTAAAAATCTAATTTTATTAACTATATGCAAAGTCCATTCTCTTTAGTTTGAGGTCACCTGGAGGTTTGAGCCAATTGCCCAGCATGAACACACATTTTGGACTTTGCGTGAATAAGAAATGAACTTTGTGTTCAGGTACTAAAATTTGGGTTTTTATCCACTAATCACATATTGTTAAGAGTTTTATACTTTGTGGCCTTCTGCAGCATTTGAATGTCCTGACCCAAATCATTGACTCTCTGCCCCCAGATTTTACCCTCTCAGCCTGAGTCTGTCTTCCCTAGCCACTGCCTTCTCCCAGCTGTGGCAGAATCGGTCCCCAGACCAGGACTGAGGGACCACCAGGTGAGCAACACAGCATGTATGGCTAACTCGGCTCAGGGTGAGTCCCTCCTGATATCCACTACTGATTTTTGTGGCAATAAGCTTGGCTGATTTGTACATTTTAAATAAATAAAAAACCTAAAGTCCTGTGAGGAAAATCTGGGGATGTATTTACTTGGTTATTCCAATGTCATTTTTTTAGAGACAAAAAGTGACTGGACGCTGACCCCTAATATAAATGGTAATTAAATATTTGAATATTGTCCATGTAACTATCACAGGTTTCTTTTTGATGAGGCAGTTAAGTTCCAACAAGAATAAATGCTTATAGCTGAATAATGAATCATGTGCCTTCTGAATTGGTACGTCCTTGTTCTAGACTTGAGCTGTGAAGAGAAAGGTTTGCTGAGCCAGGGGTAGAGTCCTGAGTTATAACTCAGATATCCATGGCCAGGTCCCATTTGAATTGAACCTGTTGGGGAGTATGCCAGACCTATGCCCAGAAGTGGTCCAAGAAATGTCATAGTTCTGGTGTTATCAACTCTCTAAAAAGTCTTGGTCAGACTCTTGGGAGCAGATCCCTTATAGTCAGCCTACCATAAACATGGCACACTCATCAACACCCACAGAGGCCTGGCAAGGCATGTTGTAGCCAGTCTGAAATGCTCTGTACAGAGAGAGTCCAGGTCCACATGGAACACTGGGGCCAGACACAGGGCTGTCCTGGGCAATAGGATTTGCCATAGAGTATGCTGGCATAATTAGTGCAGGAAGTGGTGAGGTAAAGAAAGAGTCCATCAGGAAGAGAGACCCAGTGAACAAAACATGGGACACTCAAGAGTCATCTTCAGAGTGACAGCCCACAGAGCTCTCATCAGCCCAGGAGTGCTGAGCCCATACCTTGTGCTACACACTGCACTGGAGAGATGCGTTTAAACAGGACAGACCTGCCCTTAGGAAACTTTCTAGATAAGACATGCTGTGCCGAACAGCCCTAACTTAAACCCATTTAAAACAATCAACAGCATACAACTTACCTATAGAGTAGGACTTCGAAGCTTATCTGGAAACCATGAACCCAAATGCCTCATTTTACAGCAAAGGAGACTGAGCAGAGGTTGTGTAAAGAAAGCTAGAACCCAGGTCAGATGCCAGTCTGAGTCATTTCACACCAGCACACATACACACAAGTAATGCCCTTGGGATAGTTCACGCTGAGAGCAAGTCAAGGTTACGGACCATGGATATCAAAATATCAAAAGAGCTCCGAAGGGCCTCCACCAAGCTGTGTAGACATCTGGAAAGAATTGTAATCTAGGCTGGAAATTGCATTTATGACATTTTCCCGTAATTTTCCCTTTTCTAAATAGGCACTTCATGGCTGTTCTAAGTCTGATTTCAATGTCTAAAATTTGTTCACATTCACACTGACTTGGAAAAAAGGGGGGAAATTGTGGGAGGGAACAAATCATGCAGAGAGGTACAGCCTGTCCTTAGCAACTGTCAGAATAGCAGGCACTATTGATACTGTGCCCCAGCCTTCCCAGGAGAGGTAACATGATTTTGGCCTGCATAAGCCAGTCCCTGCTAAATTGCCATAAATTCACATAAGGTTCAGAAGTCAATGCTAAATGAGTTCTTACTTTTCCCAATGAACTGCCTCTCATTCTATAGATTCCACCAGGATGGACAGCAGATAATCACCCCTCTCTGTTTCCCTCTTTGTTTATTTCCTCTGGTCCCCTCTGTCAATAAGAGAGAAAACCCTTCGAACTTCCCCCTCTTCCTTCAGGCCAGTGCTGTCTAATATTCCTTTTGACTGAGCTATAGGTGAGGAGACCTTCAGAATGAACCATCTACAGGAAAGACAAAAAGTTTTCTAAAGACCAGCCACAGGTGGGGAGTTTTAAGAGAGTAAAGAGAAGATGGAGGATGAGGAGGTGGCTGCCCCATGCCTCTCAGTGCATGTATTATTCCTCTGTGTTGTGTCAGCTATGATCTGGAGTGGGCTTTCTAGAACGCTCTGCTCTTCTTCTCCAGATGTTGAGACTTTCATGTGCCACTCCCACATCACATATGCACATGCACGTACGCACGCACACACACACACACACACATACACACACACACACACACGGCAGGCATTGCACTCACTGCTTCTTCCTCAATTCTGCAGTCCTATATTTATTTTTGATACATGCCTGGGTCTTATACTTTGACCAGTGAGATCTACTGAAGAAAAAGTATCAGTTTTGTGCCAGTGTGGTGGTGGATACCGCCTTAGGCTCCAGGACACTTACTTCCAGATTTCTATATTCTCTCATTGGCCATTTTCTCATCTCCTGGGAGGAGGGCATAAACACTGCTGTGGCCTCAGGTTATGCACTTCTAGATTATCCAGGCAATGACTGTTGATGTCGGTGCTCCTAGGTGATCTTGGTCCCCTCTTTGCCAGTTCTCTGATGCATGAAGTGTGACTGTGTATTGCCTTCACAGCTCTGGTTGTGGCCTCCAGCTGCACTCAACACACTTTTGAGGATTCTGACATGGCTAACATAGAACATGACACCCTTTCATATGGTCTATGTCTAATTGTACTCCTAAATTTTCTATTACCACTTTGTAAGGCCCTAACTGTTGCCATTGTATTCTAGTGTAAAGGTAGTAGGCTTGAATTGGAGAAATAATTCTAACCACTGTATGCCTTATACTTTTTTTCTTTTTATTGATTCTCAATAGCCTTGGCTTTTTCTTCTTCTACCAAATGAACTGAAATAAAAAGTGAAACTCAGGTGTCCCTTAGCAAATCAAACCAACATTTGCTAGGGGAGATTAGATGAAAGCATTTTCCACTGGCAATTTTGGATTTTGGATTCTTGTCTCTCTCTGACCCATTACTCTTCTTTCCCCACTGATTTAGATAAAAGAGGTCCTTAATCTCCTCACAAAGCTGGAAGTCTTCATTCTCATTCTTTCTCTTTCTCAAGTTCAAAAACTTAGCATATTATTACTTAGTGAGTTCTACCCTACCAAAGACTTAAAGGAAAGCCAGCAGTCAATCACGTCCTCCAAGCTCCCTGGCCTCCAGGAACTACCCCAACTAGGGCCTTAACACTATTTCCATTCTACCTATTGTTCTGTCCAGGTCCCTCCATTCTTGCACATTTCTCTAAAATTCCCCATCCACAATTAAATCCTTCCTCTCCAGGCACCTGCTCTCATCTTTCCCTGCCTGGGGACCAGTACCTGTTCCAGTGCTTTTCATGGACTGCCAATCTTCAGTATGAGTGTGGTGATGAGACACAAGATCCCATGTCAGCTCCAGGTCCCTCTGTCATAATTTTTATGGATCATCCTTCTTTCTAGAGCAGCAACCTAATTTTGTCTTTTCAAACTCTTTATTAGAGCACCCAGTTGTTTGAGGACCCTACACTCAATATCACCTTCAAGAACTCTGTCATGTAAACGCACAGGGTAAAGAGTGACTCTGCTTTTATGCCTGAACAAGGCATTCTCAATACAACTCCCTTCCCAGGAGACGAAATCAGAGCCTTCTCCACCACAGTTGCCTCCCACCAAAAGTGATTGTTCTTGCTAGTGACTTGCAGTAATTGTGGAAATTTCCTCAGCTCTACTGGGCTCCAGGAAATACTGAGAAACTTCCATTAAACATCTCAGGTGGCAACCCCCAAAATGTCTCTATTTAATGCCTGGAAGGTCAGCACAGAGAAAATATTACTGGACCATCATAAATTTACAGAACCTCTAAATGATATGAAATAGTTTCTTTTCTACCAGGCACACAGCGCTCTTTGTGGTGGGAGTGAGGTATATTTTCTCCTTGCTTTCCGTCCCTATTTTCCCCATTACGAACCCCAGAATATTTGTAATTATCTGCCTCCCCATAGTGTTGGACAATCTACTTCTAAATTTCTCCTTCTGAAAACTGGAGGGAAAAGTTTGGTCTTCCAGATCTTTTAGAGTAAATACTCTATAAAGTGAAGGAAACTTTATCTTGACAATATGGAAAGTTTTACTAACCTAACTTGGGGCACTATTTGTTATTTCTGTGTCTCCTCCCCCACCTCCTGTTTTTCTCCCTGTGAAGGACTGAACAGAATAGGAAAACCTCATCCTGCTCAAAACTATAGATTTGAATCTGAGCTCTACCACCTACTATGTCTATGATTTTGGGAAAACTGATCAAATTCTCTAGCCATCAGTTTATCTATGAAGTAGAGTTGTTAATACCCACCTCAGAGAGGTTTCTGAGAATTAGATAAAATAGATAATGAGAACATATCAGATTTCACCACCACAGAGTGCAAATTAAGTTACATTTACATTGATGCCACAAATTTGAGAGCTCTAGAGCATCACTTTAGTCCCTGTGAGGGTCCTTTCTCAGGTGTCTTTGAAGTCGGTCCAGGGCTGCTCATTGCAACATAGTAGACCTCATCTCCAGCCTCTGTGAAGTTGTGTGCTTCCTCACCTCCCTAATAGCCCCAGGGTCAGATCCTGCCCTGTCTCTACTTCTCCATTCTTAGTATTTTCTACAGCAAATTTGACAAATTAGGAGCTTATGACAAAATTGTGCTCAATATTTGTGAGTAGAAGGTATCTAGTGTACAAGGAGTAACTTTGACTCTCTATGTGCTTCTCCCATGATCCACTGCCCCAGGGTCACCCCAAGTGGGCTTTGTTAACATTCACTGCCCACCCATCATCTGACCTGTTTCCCTGTACTAGCAAACACATGTGTCCCAAAGTCTTAGATTATTCCAAGTGTTGCCTGCAAAGGCACTTTCAAAGTTCATGTTTGCCTTCCTAGGCCCATTCCTCGTTTACATTGTTTCATCAGCATGAAGTGAACTTCGGGCCACCATGCTTTTTCGGCAGTCCCCTGAGTTTCAGTCATTGAACCAAGAGTGTGCACATCTAATCCTCTGGCTAAAACAGAAAAATACTTCCAGATTTAGAATGACATCTTCCCCTAAATACTATCGATTCTATACTCACTAAAACAAAACAAAATAAATAATAACAATAAAAACAAAATAGTAAACAAAACAAAAACCATAGGTAGTTCAGTCACGGCACTTTGTTTCACACATAAGAAAGTAAACAATGTTGGGCAAATACAATCGATTTTAATTGGGCAAGGGCTAATTGTTTATATTTAAAAATAATAATAGACCATGCATTTATAGAAAAATGTAAATTTCCCATCTATCAGAGGAAACTTCTGGAACTACATAAGAGGCACCACCTTGTGCTCCATCAAAATGTCATGGGAATAAGGAAGAAACAGAGAAAGGTGGAAATGCTAAACAACTAGCTATAAAACATGGTGTTTTATCTCCATGAGTTAGAGCTGCGAGCCCCTGGAGCAAGCACAGATTGAGTCGGTTACCTATTCAGTGGGCAGGGTCCACATAATACAGAAAAGGGTAACGAATAGGCTGCAGTTAGAAAAAATAAAATCATTAGTTTACTTATTTCATATTCCCTTCAACGACAACAGCAAAAGTCTTTTGGTAGAAAAGGGGTGAATGAGGAGAAGAGAGAATTCATAAAACAAGAGTAAAATAAGCCATTTTCTTACTCACCAGACCATCTGCAGAACTGTTGTAGACTGAGGAGGACAGGCTGCTGAATGCCAAACTTTTTGCTTAGGTTTCATTTTAACATTTGAAAACTAAGGGGCTTAGTAGAACAACAGAAAACAAAAACAGATTGTTTTGAATCTCATCTCTTGCTCATTTTGTAATGGTTTATGTGCTTAAATTGTTGTGCTTGTTATTTTTCTTACACTTGAAAATGGCATCTAGAGAATAACCATTTGTATAAATAGTTAATGTAGAACTAATTACAATTAAATTTGAGTCATGCTTTGACCAGCTTTACCTTATCTACAATAATAATATTTTTTCCTTTCTGTTGTACCGATGAGGGTGAGTAGAAATTAGAGCAAAATAAGTGAAGACCAGAAAATCCTCCAAAAGCTCGGGAAACCCTCTCAATCTTAATTCACATCAGTCTGGTAGGCAGCATTTTCACACTTACCCATCTTATCTCCCCTTCCCATGATCACCATTTAAGTGCACTGGCATTGCTTTGACTCCTTGGAAATGTGTGAGTTGGCATAGGCAGAGTCTCAAACACATAATGTCAGACTGATATTAGAGGATCTCTGGTGAGATAGTTCTTCACAGAGAACTTCTATCAGGACACAGGGGCTATGAAGGGAACATGAATAATGCTCTCAAAGAAAGGGAAAATGTTGAGAGAAGAAAGTGATTTGTGAATTCACCATGAAATAAATGATTTTAACCACCTGCATAAGAGATTGTTCTAAGGGAAGATTACTAAATGCCATGATGAAAATAGACACTGATGTTCACAAAATATTCCTAATAAAAGTGAAATAATTATAATAATGAATGTGTGTTTTATAAGCCATGGTTTTAAAATGTTTTCATAACTATAATTTGATCCTTTCACATCCTAAGAGGTAAGCAGTATTATTTACGTTTTTACACAGAAGCAAAGGTAAGAGAAAAACATGAGTTTCTCCTTCAGGCAAAACTGAGATTGTACCTAGATTTTTGTCCTTTACCTGTTCAACCTTTCTAATTTTTTTTAAGTTTATTGAAGTAACATTGGTTACTACGATTATATAATTTTCAAGTGTACATTATAATTGGACGTCTATATATTCTATTCTATGATTATAACCAAGAATCCAGTTTCCTTCAACTACCATATATTTGATTCTCTTTACCCACTTCACCCTCCCCCAACCTCCCTATATTTGATCCCCATTACACCGTCTACCTCCTCTCTTCTCTCCCACCCCCTACCCTCTGGTAAGCACTAATCCATTGTCCATGTCCCTGAGTCTCTGTTTGTCCTGTTCATTTGTTGCCTTTAGGTTTATATCCCACATATAAGTGATATCATGTGATTTTCGACTTTTTCAGTCTGGCTTATTTCACTTAGCATGATTATCTCAAGGTCCATCCATGTTGTCACAAATGGCAGCATTTCATCTCTTCTTATGGCTGAGTAATATTCTGTTGCATATATGTACCACAGCTTCTTTAGTCAATCATTTATCGTAGGAACTTCAGTTGCTTTCATGTCCTTGCCACTGTTAATAGTGCTGCTATGAACATCAGTGTGCAAATATCTTTTCGGATATAGGTTTTCAAGTCTTTGGGGTAAATACCCAGTAGAGGGATTGCTGGATCGTAGGATAGATCAATTCTTAATTTTTTAAGGCACCTCAATACTGTTTTCCATAGTGACTATACCAATTTACAGTTCCACCAGCACTGTATAAGGGTTCCTTTTTCTCTGCATCCTCTCCAACATTTGTTATTACTTGTCCTGTTGATTATAGCTATAGCTAGGTGTGAGATGGTATCTCATTATGGTTTTGATTTGCATTTCCCTAATAGCTAACAATGTTGAGCATCTTTTCATATATTTGTTGGCCATTTGTATGTCCTCTAGGGAGAAGTGTCTGTTCAGGACCTCTGCCCATTTTTTTAT
>NW_006433879.1:1834691-1835204 GCF_000325575.1 Pteropus alecto | reverse complement strand
TGATAGTGTTTTGGTTTGTTTCTCCCTTTAGTTCTGTTAGTAATTGCTTTATATATTTCGGGGCTTCTTGATTGGGAGCATAGATATTAATAAGTGTTATATCTTCTTGGTGCATGATTCCTTTTATCATTATGAAGTGTCCCTCAGTATCTTTCTTTATCTTTTTTTATTTTGAAGTCCAGTTCATATGATATTAGTATCACTACTACTTTTCTCTGAACGCAATTAGCTTGAAATATCATTTTCCACTCTTTCACGTTTTTGTCTTTGGAGCTGAGATGTGTCTCCTAGAGGCAGCTTATGGTTGGGTTTTGTTTTTTGATCCATTCTGAAACTCTGTGCCTTTTTATTGGTGAGTTCAGTCCATTTACATTTATGGTGATTATTGAAATATGGTCTTCCTATATAGCCATTTTATCTTTTGCTTTCTGGTAGCTCAGTGTTTCTATTGCTTCCTTGTCCTTGTGTTTCTGTTTTCCTTATTTTGGTTGGCTTTTGTCAGTTTTGCCTTTG